>NC_135737.1:40655430-40955430 GCF_041903045.1 Epinephelus lanceolatus
GTTCAGAGAAGTTGTTGAGTGTTATTTTAGATGTTACTTGGACAACTGAGTAATCCTGATTGGTGCAATACCCCCACCTGGACTCCGGTTACTGGAAGGTATTGGTATTTTACCATGAATGGTTTGGTATAAATAAATAAAATAAAAATAAACCTAATAAAATAATAAATAAACTTCATAAAGTTTCCTTTTTTTAAAAAAAAAAAAGATTGCTGGCATGCTAGCTTTTTTAGATTTTTTTTAAAAACTTATTTTTTTCTGTTTATATTTGTACTTATATTTTGTTAAGATTTCATATAACATCCAGCTGCATTGTCAATTTGATTTTTTTTCTTTTTTTGCTGGCATGCTGGCTTTTTTCATATTTTTTTTTAAATATTTATATTTTTTATGTTTATATTTGTACTTATATTTTTTTAAGATTTCATATGACATGCAGCTGCATTGTCAATTTGATTATTTTTTTGCTGGCATTTTTGTTTTGTTTTTTAATATTTACATATTTATTCTTATGTTTTTATGAATATATTTTTATATTTATCTTATATTTTGTCATAGTTTCGTATCATGTACAGCTGCATTGTCAATTTATTTATTTATTTATTTTTTTAACAACTTTCTCTGGGTCACTTTAGTTAACCAAGCTAGATTTCTCCCTAGGGTAGTTTTGCTTTCAATGCAGCTTCTCCAGCACTTCAGCTACTTTAATATCCCACTGCAAGATGGGTCTAGTACAGAGACGCTTTAAGTTACCAGCCATAAAAATTAATTATATTTCTGGAAGGGACTGGAGTGTAACAACAGGCTACCACATGTCACCTGATGACATATAATAATAAAAATAATAGTAATAATGATATAGACTAGTTCTTTTAAGCATAAATAGTTAGATATTTTCCTATGTATGATTTCAATTATGAAGATACTGTCAGTCAGCTAAACAGTTTAAACCCTTGCTGACGCACATCTTTAAGACAAGCATGGACTGTGCAGCCAAAATAAAACCCCATTAAAATATAACACATTCTCTTTGCACATCTCTGTCCCCCTCACATGACCCCTCTGTGCGGAGGCCTGAGGCCCAGTGCTACCCTTATCTCCCCAGACAGCTTCTGTATAAAGCTGCAGATGCTCTTATGGGACTCCCCTGCTATTTCTAGGCATATTACTCCACTATCCCTGTCCCCGATCTCCTGTCTTTACTGTTGTAATTATCTCTAATGGGAGAAGGTATTTGTTTTTCTAGCCTCTGCTGCTTCAGTCTCACTCTGGTGTAATGCTTTATCTCTCCGCGACATGTTTACACAGAGTCCTTTTGAAGTTGTTTTAATGCCTCTATTTGGTCTGGATTGTCAGTCACATCTTTACATCCATCTGGTCCGCCAGAAGTGCTTCCTCCGTCCTGACAACAGGGATGCTGCAGTCGTGTTGCATAACCTCATTTCACGACACATCGGAGGAGATCGAGTGAGAGCAGCATCCTCTGTTACTCTGGGCCTTGCGCCTTCAAATCCACTGTATGTGTCAGATGTGTACCATAATCTGACTCAGTGTTTGACAGACTTACAACCTTTATAGCTGCATGTTTTATTTGGAGTTAAATACATAACAACATGGGCGAAGCAAATAATCCTGTGTGCTCTGAAAAAACTAATCATACAGCAAAAACTAATTTGATGTGGAGTTAATGACTGAGGAAAATGCTTATTCCTCATGTTAAACATTGCACCCTTTCTTAATTAAAAATGAAAAAGCAGCTAGAGGCTATCCATTAACTGTGAAAATAAGGGTTGTCATACAATAAACAGAAGCTGCTCTGCGTGAATTACCACAGAACTAATTTCTAATTTATCGTCAACCATGTGAAAATAATTCCTGCGAGGAAGGGCAAGGGCAGCGAGATTCAGGTGTAATAAAGATGAAATGTGGGTAAAAATTACTGTGGGTCTCCAGAAGCAATGTTTTATCACTGTTTACCTTCACACAGCAATTTCTTCATGGACAGGCGCAGCAGCATTTTTGCTTCACGCTCATACCTGGCTGTACTTTGTGTTTGTGTTCCTTGCTAAATCCAAATTCACTGCAAATCTCTGTGGATGTAGAAAGAGTCAGGCACAGGTTTGTTCCTCCCTGCACCCATTCACAAGCACAGTGTCTGGACTGTATCTGTTAACTGTATTATGTAACAGTTCCCACACTGAAGCAGGGATACCACTTTGTTTTTTGAATAGATGCTGAGTGAAAGGACTTACCTTACCTGGGAGCACTCACAACTTCAGCGTGCCACTGTGTTGTGACTTATATTATATAATCTGCGTTAGTTTGATGGAGACTCCCCATCCTCTGTTGGAGGATAAAGTTATGCGTCTTACCTGGGTGCTTTCACACACACACACACACACACACACTGCATTGTGTTATGTCTTGTGTGTGTGAATACAGGGGACTCTCTGTCTGGTTACAGTCCAGTGGTCTCAGTTTCAGCTGAAATCGTCTCGACCACAATGAAGGCTCGCCCCACCTACTGGATTTCTGGCGACTCTGGTCAACAAGAGGCCTGTTCTTCTGTTGTCAGCACTGGAGGGGACTAATAAAGGTGATTTAAATTGTTGGGGCCAGACGGTGTATGTAACCATTATCCTTCAGCCCCAAAATGTGAGAGTCCTTCTGTCTTTTCACCGCTTTATATTCACTCTATGCACTGACGAGAAGTTGCATCTGCTACACTCCACTAGAGAAACTTTTCTCAGGGCTGTCACAAACAAGTATGACAGCAGTACTCATTAACAGCTATAGGAGGCCTACTCTATACAGTGCACCGAGGGAAATAAAGCTGACTCTCCACCTTAGAGTGAATGGATTAGTTACTGTATCGTCTGAGTGCATACACTGTAGGTGTGTGTATGTGTGTGGGTACAAGTGGAGAACTACTGCCATCAATATAAGTCACAGTGCGACATTCGGCTGCACAGTTACCATTGAGGTGATTCGTTTTCTCTTTCCACAACCTGCCGTGCTAAGCCCGTATGTGTGTGTGAGTGTGTCTAAGTATGTGTGAAGGAATTTAGTACCTCTCCGCATTGCCGTGCCAGGTACAACCCATCCTAAGGTGTGGAATGCAGACTGAGGAGCGATAGAGAGATGAAGCAAGACAGAAACCAAAGTGGGAGAGAGTGAGAAAGACAACTTCCTTCTTTGGTGAAAGAGTGCACACATTGTTTTCCTTCCTGCCTTTATCAAACATACTCCACATAGGTTTGTTTTTATAAAAGTGATTTACGTGTGTTTCAGTAAATGTGGTGGAGAATGACTTATTCAATGAGTCACGGACAAGGAATGGTTACACCTCTCCCAAGAGCTTGGCTTGTCGAGGCAACAGTCAGATATTGATATCCAAAACAATGTCTGGATTCAATATTCAATATGTTTCTCTTTTTATCCATGAGCCAGAGGAGGTGGAGGCATTGGGAACAACTCATATCTGCCTAGCGGTTTTATTTATTTCCTTTTCTTTCACTGCTTTCCAACATTTGCCTTTTGGCAACCACCAGAGAATGGGCATGGACTTGCAGCACATAGATGTGTTTTTGTTTGTCTGGATAATAGTGGTGGAATGTAATTTAGGACATTTACTCAAGTATTGTACTTACACAAAAAAATCTCAAGTACTTTCTCTTTACTTAAGTACGTTGATCTCATGCCACTGTCTACTTCTACTCTAATACACTTCAGATATACTGTACTTTTAAGTCCATTGTAATGATTTGATAACTTAAATTACAAGATTCCTCACAAATGAAGATCGTAGCATACAAACCATAGGAAAATATACACTCACCAGCCACTTTATTAAGTACACTTGTTTGACTGCTTGTTACCGCAAAAAGCTAATCATGTGGCAGCAGCTCAATGCATTAAGACAAGTAGACATGGTGAAGATGACCTGCTGAAGTTCAAACCGAGCTTCAGAATGAGGAGGTAAGTTGATTTAAGTGACTTTGAACGTGGCATGGTTGTTGGTGCCAAACGGGCTGGTCTGAGTATTTACTGGGATTTTCACACACAACCATCTCTAGGGTTTACAGAGGATGGTCCCAAAAAGAGACCAGACTGGTTCAAGATGATAGAAAGGCAACAGTAACTCAAATAACCACTGGTTACAACCAAGGCCTGCAGAAGACCATCTCTGAACCAACAACATGTCCAGCCTTGAAGCAGATGGGCTACAGCAGCAGAAGACCACACCAGGTGCCACTCCTGTCAGCTAACAACAGGAAACTGAGGCTACAGTTCACACAGGCTCACCAAAACTGGACAATAGAAGATTGGAAAACCATTGCCTGGTCTGATGAGTCTGGATTTCTGCTGCCACATTCAGATGGTAGGGTCAGAATTTGGTGTAAACAACATGAAAGCATGGATCCATCCTGCCTTGTATCAACGGTTCAGGCTGCTGCTGGTGGTGTAATGGTGTGGGGGAGATTTTCTTAGTACCAACTGAGCATGGTTTAAACACCACAGCCTACCTGAGTATTGTTGCTGACCGTGTCCATCCCTTTATGACCACAGTGTACCCATCTTTTGATGGCTACTTCCAGCAGGATAACGCACCATGTCACAAAGCTCAAATCATCTCAAACTGGTTTCATGACAATGAGTTCACTGTACTCCAATGGCCTCCACAGTCACCAGATCTCAGTCCAGTAGAGCACCTTTGGGATGTGGTGGAACAGGAGATTCTCATCATGGATGTGCAGCTGACAAATCTGCAGCAACTGTGTGATGTCATCATGTCAATATGGACCAAAATCTCTGAGGAATGTTTCCAGCACCTTGTTGAATCTGTGACACCAAGAGTTAAGGCAGTTCTGAAGGCGAAAGGGGGTCCAAACTGGTACTAGCAAGGTGTACCTAATAAAGAGGTTTTTAAAGTGTGGTAATAGTACCTTTATTCAAGTAAAGCATTTGAATTCATCCTCCACCACTGCTGTGTGCAGAGTGTGATAGAAATAATGATAGCAACAATCAGGAAAACAGTCACTCAAAATATAAAGTGGCTTTTTTTTCCCACGATGCTGTCACAGGAGAAAATGGCATATCTGATTTTTCTGACAATGGGTGGTTGTTGAGCACTGATGCAAAAATCTGAAGATAAGATAGCTGAAAGATGTTCTCATATCAAATTCTTTTCCAGGCCATGCTGGAAAAATCTTTGACACATTACTTCTACCAAATGGTAATTTACAACGCGTGATTGTCTTGTTGTTTCTAAGCACAACAAACTCTAATAATTGCCTATAAAATAAACCCTGAACACCCACAATTAATTACTGAAGTGGCAGAATTATCTAGAGGCCAAAGTCTGAGCTCTGCAAGAGTCATCAACAGACGCTTTGGTGATTCAAACGAGATTATCAAGAGACGCCATTGTTGTTTTATCAGTTCAACACCAGTGGCCTTTCTCTTCAACAAAATGTAATTATTTAGCTTTGATAAACAGACTGTGTCTCCCGCCCACCCGTCCCTCTCTTTTTAGTTGTTAGTCAACCATGCTCTGCCCCCGACTACACACTCACACACACACACTTCACGTCTGTCAGTCAGTAACTAAAGCTGCACCCACCAGGGATAGACTTTGATCAAGCTCTGCAGACGGACACACCCAAACACACAATTGGAGGTAGTGCATTAAAGATAATGATGCATAATAAATGACGGATAACAAGATTCATCTCTTACATAATAGATGAGTTCAATCAAATCTTTCCAAGTTATGTGTGAACACTTGTTTCATGGGCCAGCAGCTGTCCGCAGCACCTTTGTGTGGTGAAATGTGACATGATACAATGTGGTGAAGATTTTAAGGCATTTTTATTAGAAAATCTTTATATATATATATATATATATATATATATATATATATATATATAAAAGCTCTATAACAAACACATAGAGTGACAATTTAAACAATGTGATAAAATACTTCTGGCATTATCTAAAAAAATAGACAAAAAAAACAATCTATAAACATATCACTCAGTATTACATCACAGGTACAAAAGTCTGTAACATGAGGAAAGAAAGACAGGCATTACAATCATTTGTTAGTAGACTTGATGTGTTCACAGGTGCACGAAGAAATGGGCTCTCAAGGACGTTTTGCAATCAGAGGGTTTTCAGATCTGACTGTGCGCTCCCACACAACACTCAGGACAGGTGCGTGCATGACTGACTCATCGAGTTTTTGGCCTTCAGACTTAATGACAGCAACATCACATTTATGCTCTTTTATCCAGGTAACCTGATGGGACAGAAGTCCTTCTGCCTACAGATAGAGGATAAAACTGCTTTTAACAAGTGCTCTGACACTGGCAGGAATTATGACGGTTGTGTGTAACTGACTGAAATGGAAGACTTACATTATCCCTAATGACTGAATTGTAAAACTAAAATATGCAACGTATCCTCAAATAACAGTTCATATAATATCTTTAAAAAAATCACCTACAGCAATTCATATATCTAACAAAAAATTCACATACCACAATATCCTATATCTATCAAATCAGCACCCAAGAAATTGGCCCCCCGATGGGTTAGGTTAGGTTTAGGAAAAGGATCATAGCCAGGCGTCATTATGTTATGTATTTACATTTGTTACGTTTTGGAAAAGAATCATGGTTAGGCGTCGTCACATTGTGTGCTTAACGTAAGGGGTGTAACAATCCATCGTTCTGGATCAATGTGTCAATTCAATGAGGAACAATCCAGTTTCATCGATGCAAAGTGAAAACGTCGATCCATAACATCATCTTTAGGATCTACTTTCATTTTGAAAGACTGTGTCACCATCAAACAGCAGCAGGCAGCAAGAAGCAGAGAGAAAGATGACAAGGGTAATATTATTTTCTCTGGAGTGTGGACATATATTGGAGAAAAAAGGGGTCAACAGACAGAGCACATGGTGGATGTAAACAATGCCGTTACGAGATAAAACATGATGTAGCGTTACCTGCCTGGATACAATAACTTTAGCTGCTCTGTTTCGACAATGTTCGGCTGAAGAAACGTGCATGCAGTCTGAAATTCAACTGAGCTGTTCTGTCGGAAGGTGGAGTGACTTAAACCAACGGTGAGTAAGACTAAGTATAAATAATACACAAAATTAGTGAAGTTATGAATGGAGGAAAGTTTGCTAGCCGCTACGCTAACATATGCAATGTAAACATGCTTGAGCTAATAATGGGCGACTAGCAAAAAACAATTGACATGTCTATGAACCTTGACAGTTTTTACTGAGCTGAATTTGGTACTTTTGTTAAACAATGTTGTTGTTGATCCATGTTTTATGGCTGTTGGGAGAAGTTTCAGGGCTTTAAGCCAGATAGACCTGAGGTTTCATTATAAAGATCATGGTTTGGATTAAAATTAAATTATTTCTTTCAGAAAAGGCTTGGTGTCAGTATAAAGGAATTTTACTGCACTTAAGCAGTTACAATTACTTACATTATTTATGTGTTTTATGGTAAAAAGCAAAAAAGAAAGGGGTGGCAGCTTCTTCTGTAGCAGATTGTGTTAAACGGCCAGAAAATATCGTCTCATATTGATCGCAGACCCTGAATCGCATCGTATCGAATTTGTATCGTGGTGGACTTTGTAATTTCGGCAAATATTGCATCGCTGTCCAAAGAATCACTGACTTGACTTTAATACAGGACACAAACACCAGCACGCCAGGGGAAAGTTGTGCATTCCTTTGACCCATCTACCTCCATAAGCAGACTTTTACTCTTACTTCTTTCTTTACCCACATCAGCGCTTTCGTAACGCGATTGCAGCCTAAATGATTTACATAGGTTCTACGTAAATTACTGTCTCATGATTACGTGGGGTTTTTACAGATTCTGATGCATAATTTTTTGGAGGTATAACATACAAAGAGTGCATGAGAGCAGCCTGAAAAATGATCTACAGATTCCACATTTTATTGTCCATTGAGTCAAAAAATGTAAGGTCTCAATACGGCTCATCATGGCAGAAAACAAATTCCTCATTCTGACTACTTTCAGTTCCATGTTGCAGCTGATTTTGCCACCGGCAAGATCCACTTCTAAAACAACAAAGTTATTGAACACAAATCGGCCTTTTTGTGCTCTCAGGACAGTCGCCAAGCCGGCGTCAGGATTAAATAGCCTTTCACTTTCAAAGCCCTGCAAATCCAGTTTCCCTTCCCTCATGAAGATATCTGGACTCTCTCAAGAGTAAAGTTACTCTACTTCTGATCCTGTTCCAAAGCCTTCATCTTCATCACTCTAATCTCTTTGTTCTTATTCAAAAACTTTCAAACAGAACTTTCTTTCCTTTCTCTTTCCATTCTTGAACAATGTGGTTGTTTTTGACACGGCAGCAGCAGGAGCAGCTCTCTCTTCATCTAGTCTGCACTCTGCAGAACCGTGGAACATAATCCATGGGTGCCATCTGGGCATCCCTCCAGCGAGCTCCCTGGCTGGCTTCACATCAGTGTTTCTGCCTCGCCCTGTCTGTCCCCACCTCCTCAGTCGGAGTCATCACCATCGTCGTCGTCTGAGCTCGGACCCTCGTCCTCTGATGAGCTTGGGTCTTTGGTGCTGGCCTCTGAGATCATGCCGTCTGAACTGTCAATCTCAAAGGACGTCTCTGATACGTAGAGGTGGATTGCCCTCGCTGGGTGGCTGGGACACACACGCACACACAGAGGGGAGAGGGAGACATGCACCAGTGGGAGCAAAATAGCACACACACACACAGGGCAGGGTATGAATTCATGCATGACACATTCATGAATCATTTATGTGCATGCATGTGCATAAGTCACGCACAATGGGGACAGGACAAAGACAAGCAGACAGCACAAACACAGCAGCAGGGACAAAGCATTAGTGTCACACAGGGTTAAATCGTCCCAAGTTGAGAGCGAAGGTTGGATCGAAATCTCTGTTTACCCATCTGCATCTGATTGGGGTGAAAACACTTTCCTTCCTTTGCCAAGTTTTTCAGTGACAGTTTCAGTTTGAACTCTGAATACATCTGATTGTGCAAGATGACAGTAAAGTTGTCAACTTTTCCATGAGGGGTGAATACAGTGAGTCACAGTATTGCAACACGGTTTTGACTGTAACCACTTACGGCGCCTATTACAGAGAGATCTGAAAACCCAAGAGAGAAACAAAGAAGTCCCACGTGCCCAGGAAAAAAGATGCTTTTAACAAAACAGCTCGTTGTTCAAAACAGACATTTGTCCATTGGAGAGGCTGCTGGTTGGTAAAAAGATTTGCCACCGTATCAATACATTTAAAATTTAGAATTGCTATTGATTTAACTATGTGCTTGTAATTTTGTTTATTTTACAAAAGTGCTCTGTAAAATGTCTGTTTTCAACAAGTGCTCTCCATCAGGTTTTGATAATATGATAGCACCTTGATTGTTTCTGTTGCAACATCAGGCTAGTAACACCACAGAAAAATACAGTTATATAACTTCAGTAGTGAAACAAAACAGAAATGTACACCAGCATCCTCCTGTAGATTCATAAGAACCACAGTAAAGTGGATCAGACAGCTGATATATATGACCGTTGAAATGAGAGCTGACAGATACAGATCACAGATATCATGTATGGGGTTTCATAATGCATCCCATCATCTGGTAATTACAACAAAATTTCAGTAGAGGCTAGGAAGCTGCTCAGTTATTGTTCCACAGTTTCTATTGTGTGCTAAAACAATATATTGTGTGGCTTGTACTGCATCGGTATGTTGGGGTTTGAAATGTATTAGCAGGGAAGTAAACAGCAGGAATACACCATTGTTCGACCTCTACATCATCAAAACATCGACTCTAAACAGGAAAGTTGTTTGGAGGCCCATTTAGCTGAACAGGAAATATGAACTGATAAAACAGTTGTTTCTCTCCAGATATGAAAGGCACATGGTGATATCATAAAAGCTACACAGCAGTCTGGCTATTATGCTCTGTGTCTACAGCCTCCTATATAAAGGCACATTCTCAATTTGGTTAACAACAGCTGCCCATCAACTCATCCAGGATTGGGATCCACAGACTGCGGTTGGAGAGAAGGGAGGAAGTGAAACGTCCAGTAGGAAAAGAGCCCCAGACCCCAAGAGGAGGCTGCACATGCCCCGATCCCCAGAGTTAGACGGAGAGCGAGAGAGGAAGTGTAGGATTCTTCGGTTCCTCTCTCTATCCCCCTCTTCCTCTCTCTCTGTCTTTCTCTTGGTCTTACCACACAGTGGGGTCTTTTCTCTCTTTGCGGGGAGCCTCCTCGTTCCCTTCCCGCTCTCTCTGTCTCCTCTTCTTGCACCGCCTGCAGGACAGAATGATGATGAGGAGGATGACCACAGCGGCGATACCGCCTCCGATGGCCAACGCCAGAAGGAGAAGTTCAGAGAAAGAAGCTGTGGGCGAGAAGGAAACACAGAAATGCAGACTGAGTGTGTTTGTTTGATAAAATAAAAATACCAGCACTGCTCAGAGGCACTGTGCACTTTTAACTGTGTGCCTGCTTTAAGCTGCTATTAATACAAAAGCACATTTTCATTTTAAGAATTTTATGCTGTAGCTGTATGGCCAGTTAGTCTGTCTGTCAGAGGGAGGCATTCATGGTCCTTAGAGGAGGAAGATGACTTTGGTTATCCCTTAACTTTTCATCTAGTGCCATCAGCAGGTTTACATTTCCGTCAGGACCACTTTAGTCAAAAAAAGGTGACTAAATACTACAATTTCCATTTGCAGTATTATATTTGGCGGTATGGCTCTGTTCTGGGGCCTCTGCCTTTCCTCGAGCCTACGCAGAAAGCCTCTTCCATGCATGTACGTGGAAAGCCTGAGGCAGAGAGAGCACATTTCTCTGCCCTTCCATGTGCCTACATGGAAAGCCTATGGCAGGGAGAGCAGCAGCAAAGTCCCCCCGGGAACAGAACAGAGCAGCATCAATGACAAACAGAAGTGACATTGATAAGTCAGACACAGTATGAAAGGGAGGAGCTGGGGTGGAGGGGGGTTGCAAAGCAGCTTGCAGAGGAAGCAGCAACAGTAGGCGACTCAATTTTTGGCTTTTTGTAAATTGTCTTTGACAACTACCTAATTAGCACATTCTAGCATGCTAAAACAATGATCTAATATGGTGAACATGGTAAACATTATAACTTGTGAGCATGTTAGCATGGTGACATTTAACTCACCACATTCAAAGCATCACTGTGCCTAAGTGCTGCCTCTCAGAGCTTAATTTTGCTGACATATTGTTGCTTGATGAAATATTAATGCACAGGAAAATAAAATGAGTAGCTCTGGTCAATAGTTCTGACTGGCTGGGTCACAGAGAATGTCAAAGTAAAATATCTGATTAATTCATCTCATAATCAGTAATTGATCGTTAATACTATAACTGATGTCACAGCACAGGCTGTACCTGTACTGTAGCAAGCTCTTTTTTTCAACTACTGCTCAAAGACTATTATACTAATTTAAAAATTACCTTTTCACTGTTACTGATTTTTTTTCCATACAAAATGTCTGGAACATTTGCAATATTTTAATTAAAATGTGCCAGTGCTATAATATAAAATGCACAGCACACCATGCCAAACAACACCCATTCTAAGAATAATGTGCTTCATTTGAATCCAATCAAATAGTTTCTCCAAAATTCTCTCTTATTTGGCTTTTCAGCAAGAGATGAAATGATGTGGGTGTTTTTAGAGACACAGCGGAAGCACAGTAACATTCATGGCATATATGAAGACATGTTTTGTCTGAAAATCAAAGCGCTGACCTGTAGTGACGACACGGAGTCGAATCTCTCCAACCGTGCCGTGGACATCCGGCGGATTCTTCACCTGGCAGATGTAAGTGCCGTTGTAGGTGAATTTGACCTGTTGAAGTATGATGGAGGCATCGCGGCCCATGACGTCACCTGCCCAAACGACACGCTTCCTGAAAATGCCGTCTACTGGAGGATATGGTCGCTGCTGGTAGTGGAACACCTGAAAGTGGAAATTGATGGGTAGATTTCGTTGGAGCAATAATAGGTTTGATTGGTTGGATTGTCGCAGAAAGAAAGTCATACCAAACTGAGTCTGGAGACGGAAAGTATTTTATTCTCACAGAGAAAAAAAGACAAGACATAGACCCAGACTTGCTGCATCTTTTTCTTTCTATTCTCAATAGACACACACAGGCTGGCTTGGACGCTCTGTAGGGAGCCAGATGACTCATCGACTCCTCTCTCAGTTGGCTGAGGGGGTGGATGCTCCCTGACACAATGAGGGAGGTTTAAAGTTTGATCTCACTTTCTCACAAACACACATACACTCACCGACTCTTCTCGGCCTGGTTTGAGCGGTCTGAAGCTCCAGGAGATGACGATGGAGTTGGGGTTGATGGTGGCAGAACTATGAAATGTGCACTTCAGACGAACATCCGTCCCGTTGACCGCCTCCATATCCCCAGATGTGTATATACGCATCCCGCTGACCTGCAGCACGCCTGCAACATACGAAGATACGGCGCAGCTGCAGAGTTTACTTCAAAAGCAGAATGCCGTGCACACAGAGCAAAATCAATACAGAGATAAGTGGTTTGTGAACGAAACACAAATACATATACAAAAATACAACCCAACAGACATAGTATGAATTCACACTCATCAGTAAATTCCTGCCTAGTGAGTGCAGGCAATGTACCCGTTGACCCTACTTCTGCCTACGCAGTGCTGCTGCAAGAAAAATCACCAACTCCAAGTTGTCACTATAACTGTATTAGATACATTTATTACAGTATACTGAAATCTTACAGATTGGTACAAATGCTGAAAGTATTAGATTAGATCTGCGAGTGGGTCAGTAAGTGAACTCCTCTCAAACATCTGCTTCATTACATCCTAAAAGTCCAAACTGATTTGGGATCAGTGAAGCAAATCTGTGACATTTAATGAATAATGGCCACTTTAGCTACACTACTGCAGCTGAGACAGGGCTGAAATTGAGAGTCTGCTCTATATTATATGGATATGGACTATATCAATCTTTACAGTACGTGGTAGACCTATTAGATGGAAAATGAATGGACTGGGGGAGCGGAGAGGGATATTGGCAACGATTTGGCTCTTCCACATAATGATGGATGGAGCTCCCCCGAATGGAGTTAGGGCTGACACACACATACACTGCACCGACACACACACACACACACACACACACACACACACACACACACACACACGTGCACTGTGTAAGACAGAGACGTGCTTAAAGCTGAGTTCCTGTCTGGCAGCCAGTCAACATCACATCAGGAACCAGCCAATCACGTCTTGCTCTCCCCGAGATTGCAGAGCCTTGTTTATCGAGGTAGATCCAACCCTAAAGAAGCCCAGTGGGTATGCGTGTCTAAGTCTCTGTAGAAGTTTATACGCAGGCTGTCCAAAATCACCTAGTCTATTTATAGAGAGAGCTCTATATACCCTAATAATATCAGGAGCCATGTCTAGCTTTATTAAAGTCAATGCCCACGCACACAGCAGACCGTCTGTCTGCAGCCACAGCGTGCTCAGGGAAGCCGAGACTTGTCCTAACGTCATTAGCACACTCCATATGAGGTCCCTGCAGGCCGGGCCAAACACTTGATGAGAGCTCAGACTATCAGAGACGTTTTAAATCTGACGAGGAGCTGCCTGTGGCTCCATGAATCACCCGAGTGCAGGCGTCATCCCAGGCCTCAGTTTTATATATGACAACATCAGTTTTTGTTGATGCAATCAGCCAGCATCGAGGTTGACCTGTACTCTAGATGAGACCTCATCTCTGTTGAAAAACTTTGCTTAGTCCTTGCAGCCTTCTCACACTGCTTGTTATGATTTAATAATATCATTAAGATTTAAAAGGATTTTAAACCCTAAAAAGATTAATTAAGCTTTATTCTGCAATTTAGAATGTGGGTTAAACAGCTAAAGGTGTCCTTTATTGATTGGCAAAATAAAGCTCCAGGCACAGAAATTAGAAAAGTCCAAGGAAGGCATATCATTACCCCAGTATTATAATCAGAGGGAGCATTAAGGCAGGAGCTAGCTGGGAAAATGTCAGCGGGGGCTTGGCTCCTCGGGCGGCGTGTTCTGTTCCTTATCAGGTTGGAGAGAGTTTCCTGTGGGCTGTGATGAGAGAGTGGGGCGACTAGACGGCCCGCGCACAGCATTAAAAACAGACAGGGTTCTCTCTCATCGCCGGGCCCTGACAGCGCTCTAACAGCCTAATGTGTTTTAAATGAGCCCGATGAAACCTGGGAGGGGTGTGTACAAGGAGTGAGCAATAGAGGCAGAGTAAACACTGCAAGAAATGTCCATCTTTGCACATCCTCTGGTCTTTTTTTAGACTTAAAATTGTATTTTTATTGAATGAAAACATATTGCAATGAGATTGCAGCACAAGCTTGTTTTGGATTATTTCTGCACCTGTATCTTAAAAAATAAGGCAGGTACTTTAACTTGCATCAATAAAAAGCACTTTTTATATTACAGAGTAAAGCTCTCATGAATGGACTTCAAAGGGAACGAGCCCTCTCTGCAACCTTTGTCTCACTTCCTCGTCTACCTGGCGGAGTGAATGGAAACACAGGAGTTAGTGGATTAAACTGCCTGTGTTTAGGATATTCATTAGGCAGATAACATCGGCGCTGGCTGTATCAGCAGAGCCAGTAATAAGTACCTCCCCGGTCCAACTGTGTGTGTGTGTGTGTGTCTGTGTGTGTGTGTGTGTCAAAACAAAAAAGAAGAGTCGGAGCCACCAGGTAAAGGTCTCGTATTCGATATTGCATGTAAAGGTTGAAAAGAGAAAAGGGCAGAATGGAGGAGGGAAGGAGTGGGCGCAGAGAGTGTTGTATATTCAGTTGCATGTCTCACATATATGACTATCACTCCTGTTAACAAGTAGCTACACGTGCCTAATTTCAAACTTGGAGTACATGGTTTTCTGTTGATACCCATGCTAATAATGTGATTTAGGATGGCAGACTGAAAATATCTCAATTAAACAACTGTTGAATGTATTCCTATTAAATTTTGTGCAGACATTCATGGTCCCCTGAAGATTCGCCCAACTTTAGCTGCTGCAGCAAGGACATTGCCTTCGTGTAAGGGATCCTCTAAGCCACCGGGTGCCCCAAGTCAGCATTTTATTTTATCTAATACTTTGGTTTATGGCCAAATACATGCAAAACTAATGACTTCCCTCCTTAGCTGGACTTGTATTTAGGGCCAATTAGCAAATGTTAGCATGCTAACATGCTAAATTAAACTCCTGAGACTCCAGCTTTTGTTTGGTGGGCATTTTTAATTTCTCTGAGTTATTTGGGAATGTAGGACCTGATAAGTATTAAAAACTAAGCATTGTCTTTGAACAGTAGGTAGTTTACTGGAAAAAAAGATGGGACGATGGGTTTATTTTTAATAGCCACAAGTGTATAATATTACGAAATTATGAAACTGTTTCTATTATTTCAATACCTGAACATTATTGTGCAAAAACAAAACAAGAAGTCCTACTGTCCTCAAACAAGTTCTTCCTAATTAACAGCATTTTTGCTCGTTACTATAGCCCCTTTTACACTGCCCGATTTTCCGCGAATGTTGGGCCGTTTTGCTGGCAAGCTGGGAGCAGATTGGCAAGTTGATCCGAGGTGCCCAATTTTCCGCCTCGTAGGGTAGTCATATTGGAACCCTTTTAGTTTAAACAGACTGAGGCGGCCTTCCGCAACAGGAGATGACTTGTGGGAGGAGCTGTTGATGACGCTGCACGTGCGAGCCACTGGCGGTGGATAAACAGGAAACAGCTGATAGCAGGAATTAGCGAGCAGCTAGTAGCAAGAGGGAAACGCAAACCTGACAGACACTGTAAAGATGAGCAACTGGGGAGACAAGGTATTGCGCGCCCTCCTTGCCCTTGCAAATGAAGAGGCCATTAACCGTCAGATGACGGGGACGGTAAAGGATGGGCCAACTTACGAGAGAATCACCGAAGGACTGACCAGCCACGGCTTCCCTCCCACATCACTGTCTACACATTTTGTTACTTGCTGATGCTCCCCATTGCCCCGAAAAAGGCACATTCTGTACAAACAAAAGTAGGTAGGCGGCATTTTGCTGTACTCCCCGATTTTGTTTTTATACTGCCGATGCTGAAAGAAGACTGATTGGGCTTTCCTGCAAATTTGCACAATTCCTACCTAAAAAGGGCTTATAACTAAAATTGGCCAATTAGTATGCCATATCAAACTACAGACATTATTTAGCACAAATAATTAAGTTTCAACCACAGAATTTGATCAGGTTTTGTACCTCCTCCACTTTTGTGTTGGGATCAGCTGTAGACTGAGCATAGAAGTGCGCACAAACAAGGACAACAGGTCTATTTTAAGCAGAATAAAGTATAAGGTGCAGGAAACCCAAAATGTGATGTCCTCACATGACGACACAGGGTCTCAGGAGGCAGGGAACATACATACATATGTGAAACATCAACATCATGTCATTGTGAGCACGTTCACATGGTGACATAAGCATTTAGCCCACAGCCCTGCTCACAGAGCCACTAGCATAGCTGTAACTGGTTTGTCCATAGAGGAGAGAGAGGTACATCTCTGTGGCTAATAACATTCATTACTCATCAAATTAGTATCCACAGTCACACCCCTCTATGTCCACTTCCTTATTTCAGAGAGTGGGCCTATAGTGCACTCGGAGGATTAGTTGAGCAATATAGGGCAATGCCTAAATGCCTGTTTAAAAGCTGATGCTGCAATGATTCATTTATACATCAGTACAGAAAGCGGGTCCTCCAGACCATAACACCTCATTTCCAAATTTCTTCGCTTAACCAATCTATTTACAGTACATGAATTTAAATAAGCGTTGCTAATCTCCATTCAACAACAAAAAAGTGAAACGCTTTCAACTACGCCGTCCTTTGACTCAAGCTGAGCTGATTAAGAATTAAGGTTAATTAGGCCTTTTTGAAGGCAGAATGGATATTAGCAGAATGACAGCCCAGTTAGGGTTATGTACAGTGCATCAATTACTGTACTAATTTGTCCCTGCGGCTAAAAGTACATGATCGCTATTTAATCATTCATTAGCAGGCACTAATTGCTGAGGAGGATGCATGCCATTACATGAGTGAAGCACAGAATTTCACTCATTTACAGAAAGAGAGACGAGAGATAAACAAGCAGACATGAGAGAGTGAGCTCAAGTGATGAACAAGAGCCGGATGATAGATGAAGGAGTGAGTGCTCCGTGGATGGAGCTAGAGGATAAGAAGAAATGATGGAAAATGTATTCCACGACATAATTGCAGTCTGTAAGAAGGAGATAAGATAAAAGTGTTTGCTTGTTTGTCTGTCCATTCTTCTACTCCGGCATGTCTGTCTGTCCAGTCCAAGTTGTTCACTTGTTTATGTCTGAACATCCTGCCTGGCTAGTGAGGACCACACCCAGTATCCAGAGACAGAGAGGGAGAGCTTTTATGGCTTATTAAGATGGAGTTATGTACTGTACAGAGGAGGGAAGGGCCAGAGTGCAGACAAATATATGAATTTATCCTAAATATGTTTCAGATATTGCAGACATTGTCTGGCATGCTGTGGTTTTCTCAGAAGACTTGCAGAGCAATGTAAGAAAACAACTAGTATGAATTTTCTTGCGAGTTTATCTTAATCATATTAATTTAAATGATTCAAAGGTTTTCAAATACTTCTATGCTGATGTTAAGTTGACACAAGGTGCTGCTGAGTCAGAGCAAGAAGAAAAAAACATGAAAATCAAATTTATAAAGCATAAAAAACCTAATCTTGACTGTCTCCACTCCATATTTACCTCATTAAAGTTATTAAATGCTTTGAAACATGTGAAGGAGCTCAGTAAGACTCTTTACTTGTAATTAAAAAGACCCAATTAGAGTCTTTGTGTGAAGTGTGCTCCCTGAGTGCTTGAACTTAAAAATGTTGTGGCGACAATTAAAGATTTCCACACATGAGATTCCACCTCTTGTGAGCATCGTATCAAACACAAAGTTTTCTGAAGCAAACTGTACTTGTGTATATTTCTGCTAATGTTAACTCCAGATGTTTCTATTTATGAACAGATACAGCATCAGGAATAACTGGAATAGGTTGTAAAATGTTATGTTCCATTGTTATTTGTGTGTGTGCATGTCTCAGGGTTGGTGTTCCTCATGGGGCTCACTGTTGGCACCAATCCACACAAACACATCCTCCATTAGATGTACCACTGTTGGCATTGGTCCATAATATCTGTCAGTACATCCAAAATATTACAATAAAGTGAACCTGCTGAACCTTTAATGCACTGGATTCTACCTGTCAACACTTTGGTACAATCCGCTCTGGTCCACTGGCTACTCTGAAGCCAAGGAGGGCAAATACTTTCATCTACTGTAAAATAATCAAACCAAGCCCACTCGAGTGTGATTAGGTTTGCTTGGCTTGGCAGTCATCCCAAGATTGTAAAAGCTTCCAAGGAGGCACAAAAAATATCAAGTTTTTGACCTGCCCATATAATATTTCATCCAGTGTCAAAGAGTGAAGGCAGGTTTACAACTGCATAACCTCTATGCTTTATTGTGGCTTTAATCTCACGTTGCCAGATACAGTATATTTATGTATGATTGTGTCAGTGCAGGAGAAAGGGCTGATAGAAGTCATTTTTATTCTGCTATAGTGGAAGCTGAAATAAAATAGGGAGGTGCGGTCTTGCCACTAATCAGTTACTGTCATTTTGCCTATGCTATTGATAACTGGAAGATTCATCACACGAAATTCTTTGGCCTTCATTTCAGGCAAGGGGAAACAAAAGCACGTTTCTTATTTCTAGCTGACAACTGCTGATTACGCTCAAAGGACAACTGTCACTGGCAAATTTAACGACTGTGGCTAACTAATTAAGCTACGTTAGCTCAAAAAGTTGGTTGAAAGTTATAAGGTCCCAGGTAAAAACTCATCATCCTCCCCAGTTGGTTCCATGAGGAAGACTCACGCCATGTGTGGCAGAGGTGCCATCTTGTGAGGTAAGCTCTCTGTTTTCTCTGTTACCAAAGAATATGTGCTCAGTTGAAAAAAACAAAACAAAGTTTACAATATCCAGGTATGTCAGTGGAGGTAGTGCCTAGTCATATGAATCTGTTGTTCCGTTGTAAGGTAAAGATACAGTGCATTCCTCAAAAGATGGTCCCCCCATCCAAAAATGTTACTTAGCATGACATCAATGTCTCACTTTCTATTGTCTGTATTTTCAAATAGCATGTTAGGCTACAGGATGAGGACTAACCAATGTGCTTGACGAACATATTGCTATCTCAGGTAATGGGTTTGTCTGAGGTTCCATTCATCTGTCTATCCATTGTCAACCGTTTATCCGAAGCTGGGTCGCAGGGCCAGCAAGCCAAGCAAAGCTTTCCAGACGTCCCTCTCCCCAGCAACGCATTCCAGCTCCTCCTGGGGGACCCCAAGGCGTTCCCAGGCCAAACGAGATATGTAATTCGTCAAGGGTGGTCTGGGTATGCCCTGGGACCTCCTATAGTGGGACGTGTCCGAAACACCTCTAACAGGAGGCACCCAGGAGGATCCTGATCAGGTGCCCGTACCACCTCAACTGAACGCTTTCCACGTGGAGGAGCAGCGGCTCTACTCCGAGCTCCCTCCGGTGTCCAGAGCTCCTTACTCTATTTCTACGGCTGAGCCCAGCCACCCTTCTGAGGAAACTCATTTCAGTTGCTTGTGTCTGCAACCTCATTCTTTCGGTCATTCGCTCATAGCTTCTGTCCATAGCTCATGACCATAGGAGAGGGTTGGGACGTACATGGACCAGTAAATCGAAAGCTTCGCCTTCTGGCTCAGCTCCTTCTTAACCACGACGATTCGGCACAGCATCCGCATCACTGAAAATGCTGTGCTAAACCACTGATCCATCTCACGCTCCATTCTACCCCTCACTCGTGAGCAAAACCCCACCGTACTTGAACTCCCTTGTTTGGAGCAGTAACTCTCTCCCAACCCTGAGGGGGCAAGCCACCATTTGCCGGCAGAGAACCATGGCCTCAGACTTGGAGGTGTTGAGTCTCACCCTGACTGCTTCACACTTGGCTGCAAACCACCGCGGTGTATGCTAAGGGTCATGGTGTGATGATGTTTGGGGTTGTTGGAGTATAAACTGACCCGTATCCAAAAACAATAGCAGGACAGAGCTGCTAACTCTTTTAGCATCCGCCACCAGCTTCCACATAACGGGGAAATACAAACCTTTAATCTGTTGCCACACAAATAAGTTAATAATACACTGCTTGACCTTAGAAGTGACGCTCAGTTACATCTGTACATAGTAAGCTAGTAAGCCAAACATGCTGACCCTAGTAGCTCATGTTAGAGCTGATACACACACTGTTGAATCCCTTCCTTACACTTTCGTCCCTGTGTTTTTGGTTTTGGAAAGATAAAAATGAAAAGACAGCATCACTCAAGCACCCTCTAGTTCTCGGATATATGTTCTGGATCAAAAAATAGTCACTTCTTTCTTGGACTTTGACCAAACTTTACACCACATTTAATTAAAATCTCTGACCTTTAGAGATAATCTGAACTGTTAGACAAACAGAACTGTCTCATTGAATTTAATTATTCTACTTAGTAACCGTTGCCAAGGGTGACTTCTCCAAAACCTTTGCATTTTCAGGTCAGCCTGGGTGTGTTTCACACCGCAGAGAGGCATGCTTGGTATATTGAACTCTTGTCATAACTGCGCAGCAAACATTCTCTGGTATTCTAAATATGTTCTTTGAATATCTTTGACACAATCCAAAGAATGAACAAACTATACCCGCCTTATCGCACAATCCAAATCTTTATCAATGTTTTCGTGTCGCTGTGCAGCCTAAGGGGGGTTCTTGATGCAGTTGCTCATAAATATGCAGATTTATAAACAGCAAAGAGAAAGCAGAGGGAGCAGAGCTGTTTTTAGTTATAAGTATATTTATAGCCATGATTGGGCTGCACATCATGACATCCGGATACCATGAGGATACCACACATGTACCAGTCACTGTTTACAAAGTGCTTCCTTTGCTGTGTAGGCTACACTGTAGATCTGGACTTTCCATTGCCCAAGAGGATGTTAGGTCTTCGTGGACTTTAAGAGAGGGGAGGAAACACTGCAGGAGAAATCAAGCAGTTGGCCCGACTCTCTGAATCAGGAAATTGGTTTCATTACATTATTTCCTAGACGGTGTGTGTTTGTGCCTTTCCTCTCTTCATTATGGCTCAGAAACAAAGGGACCACCAAAGGAAACCTGATTCGCTGTTGCACCGGTTTTGGAGGAAACACTTAGGACAGGAGCAAACACACAGAGAGCTCAGAGGGTTACAAAGAGCCTCTTCTCTCCTTTGTGAGAGGTTTCACAAGCCCAGGTTAGTTTTCTGCTTTATTAACAAGGCCTGTCTTTCATGCAGGGCTGGACCGAGGGCTGGGAATAGCAGGTTCAGGTAACAGTGTGTTTGCAAAGGAGGAGGAGGAGTCGAGGAAGAGTGTAAGTGTTGAGTGGTTTAATGGGAGGGAACCCCTGAGATGGACAACTGTGTCTAACATGCTGTGCTGTACATTTCCTCTACGCAGGTTTCCGTTCATTCCACTCAGTCATGAACATGCAGTTGTGCCAAGACAAGCAAATACAATGTATGGTCAAAGGTATTATCCAAATACTTTTTTTTGCTTTTGCACTGGCGTTGTTTTCATGGTTTGGGCCCCTTGCTTCCAGTTAAAGGAAATATTTATGCTATGGTATAACATGATATTTGTACAATGGCGTGCTTGTATCAACAGTTTGGGGACGGTCTTTTCCTGTTTCAACATGACGATGCATTAGTGCACTAAGCCAGGTTAATAATGAAATGCCTTCTCCGAGAAGTCTGGCCTGCACAAAGTCCAGACTTCAGCCCCACCCAACAGCTCTGGGGACTACGAGCAAGGCTTTATCATCCAACATCAGTAGCTGTTAAAGGTCCAGCGAGCAGGATTTAGGAGGATATATTGGCAGAACCAGAATATACTTTAGTATGTTTTCTGTAGTGTATCACCTGAAAGCAAAGAGTTGTGTTTTCGTTACATCAGAATGAGCTGTATAGGGAGTTTTCATCTAGGGAGATGTCCCTGTTGCACCGCCATGTTTCTACAGTAGCCCAGAACAGACAAACCAAACAGTGCCTCTAGATGGGGTAATTCACATTGTTGTGCCGGCTACTGTACTTAGAAGCCTCTACGTGATGACAGTGTCGGATAAACACACATTTTTTTTATCGTGAAATTGCTTTATTCTATATTTTTAGCAGTTTAATGGAACAGCCATCAGGAGCAATTTGGGGTTCAGTTTCTTGCCAAAGGACACGTCGACATGCAAACTGTAGAAGCCAAGGATTGAGTCGCCGATCTTCCAATTGGTGGACAACCCGCTCTACCTCTGAGCCACAGTTGCCCAGGTGCCTTTGTTTTGGAGAGGAAGAGACCTCTGCAGATAATTTTGCTCACAGTAATAATATCCCAAATATCTAGATGTTTAGTTATCAAAGAAAAAAGATGAGCGCACATTAGCAGGTGCTAGGCTAGCATCCTGTCTCCTTCATGCCAAACTGCATTGAAAAAACACTGATTTGTAATGTCACACTGCTTTATTCAGTGTTTTAGCGCTTGAAATCATCAGATCTGTTTGTTTTGGAAAGGAGGTGACCTCTGCAGATAATTCGGCTCATGGTTAGAAAACTTCCCGAATGTGTAGTTCATAAAAAGGTGGGCACACATCAGCAGGTGCTGAGCTTGCGGCATATCGGCAACATGCCAAACAGCATCAGAGAAACTGATTTGTGACATGAAACTGCTTCATTCAGTATTTTAATTGGTTTAAATCTCCTAGTCTGTTTGTTTTGTAGAGGAACACACTTCTGTGGATAATTTGGCTCCCTGTAAAAACCTCTTGAACAATGAACACTGAAAATATCCTAACCAGGAGAAGCTTCAGCTGGTTGCAATCTGAAATCCTCATGGCTACGTACATGCCACAAAATCCCCCTAAATCTTACACACCTTTAAAGCAGTAGATTTTTGCACATGGTTTCTGGAATGTGCAACACATGTAGGTGTGATATTCAGACATCCACATACTTGTGGCCATTTAACGTATGATAAAAGTAAACACATGCACATAGCTGAGCATAGATACTAAATCTTTCTATTTTCTCAAAACCATATTTAGTCCCTCTCTGTAAATTCCCTGCTATTTTAAAAATGATTTTACATTTTTGGTGCTAAGCTCTTGGCTTCTTCACTCCACACTTTTCCAACAGATCACTGGTCAATCAGACTATTCTTTGAAGTTCTGTTGAGTTTGACTTTCTGTAGGTGGCGCTGTTTACTGTCACCCAAAGTGCTTATCCTGGCTCATGCCTTTGACTCCAAATGAAGCTTACGTATGAAATGTCTCACTATCAGAGAGATGTACCAGACACCAGGTGTTTGGAACAGCAAATCTAAAAGCTTTCATTTACTTGATTTATGGGGAATCACTCTTTGGTCATGAAGGCAATAAAACAGACATTTCTCTATATTAAAATGTCACAAATTCCAATTTGGATACTGCATTTGCTTTTCTTATTGCAATTTTCCCCTACAGACACATGAACTTGAACCAAACTTTAGGAAACTACAAAATGTGTTGAATAAACTCTAAAGGTCAGTCCAAACACAGACAAAGCATCAATCTCTTTTTCTAACTCTTTCTTCCTCTCCCTCTTTTTCTCCCCTCCTGCTTCCTCCAGGCCAATTGTAATTCATCAGACGGCAGCATCCAGAGGAAACGTGTAGTGGGTGAGTGAGGATAAGAGTTTAATCCATCAAACCTCTTCCACTCCCACCTCGCAGCTGACTCAACAACTTCTCTCTGGGATTACAAACTCCTGAGGGGGGGTCGGACGCGTACGGTTCAATTCAGCACACCCACAGGCTTCTGTTGGAAGGACACTCCAACCCTCAAAAGACGGCCTTAGTTTCTCATATGTTTACTACGAATCGAGACTAGCCATGTGTTTTGTGTCCTGCAGTGGAATGAGTCAGAGTGAATCCAGTCCCAGTGTGACTTCCACCTCTGCTCCTGAGCACATGAATAAATTAACAAATGACAATATACACAGACCAGAAAGCACACAGTGGAGGAGGTACAGACTTCTGCTCTTTGCTTTTCACTTTAAAGGGACACATAGGGCCAGACTTTACCTCAAGGCAAGGTGGGAAGCATCTGGCTGGGGCCCCAAACTGAAAGGTACCCAAACAGCTACAGATGTACTATGATGTTAAGATATGAAAAACATTGAATTACGTTACAATTAGACCCTGAAATAACTTACAAAAGGCATACAAAAGTACATTTAAAGGGACAGTGCACCCCAATTATATTATCTAGCTATTTATCAATGTAGATTGCTTTGGTGTGAGCTGCAGAGTGTTGGAGATATCAGCCGTAGAGATGTCTGCTTTCTCTTGAATATAATGGAACTAGATGGCACTCAGCTTGTGGTGCTTATAGCGCCAAAAGAATCCATTTAAGAAACTCAACAGCAGTGTCTCTTTCCAGAAATCATAACCGAGTTACTCAAGATAATCCACAAACCTTGAGCAGTTTCATGTAGGATCTATTTTCTTTTTACCAAACTACACCTGCAATCCGCATCCCCTTGCAGAAGGAAGTGTGCATCTACTCATAGACGAGAGGCTCGAGCTAATGAGAGTGTGACACGTAAATATTAATGGCATCCTCCACGGCTGAGCTGTAATGTTAGCTAGCTCAGAGGTGCTAGGTGAGCCAGCCTAGCCTAGATGCATGCTTCCTTCTGCACTGTGACACAGCTGGAGGGTGGAGCTTGGTTGAAATAAAGTAGTTCCAACATGAAACTGCTCACAACAAAGTCTGTGGATTATCTTGAGTAACCGGGTCATGATTTCTAGACAAAGACACTGCTGATGAATTTTCTAAATGTGTTTAGCACTTTGTTCCATTATATTCAAGAGAAAGCAGACACCTCTACAGGTGTTATCTCTAACAGTCTGCAACTCACACCAGAAAAATCTCAACTGACAAACAGCATTACAGGTAAAAGGAGAAATATCATTTTTGATTTGGGGTGAATTGCCCTTTTGAGTTCATTGTGCTAATATTGTGCCAATGCATGATTTGACTTTAAAAGTATTTTTACTATGCACTATTAATAGTTTTACTTAAGAAATAGTTCTGACTACTTCTTCTATCGCTGCCAATACCAACATTCCCAGTGAGATAAAGAGAGAAATAAATAGCAAGACAGACAGAGTTTGCCTGGGAGCTCCCAAATCACTAAATCCACCACTGTGGGCACACCACCAATTTCATTAATCAATTCTAACATTATTTTGAAAATTTGTTCCTGGTGAGTCCCCAAATTTCATGAACAGTGCATTGCTTAAATATCAGAGAGCTTTTTTAATACACACAGTCAGGCCAAAATTAGAAAACTACAGGCTAAAAGTAGCATCAAACTTGTGGTAACTTATGCCTTTGTGTTCCTTCCCCATGTAGTTACTACTTTATATAAAGAAAGACATAAACTGAGTGGACATTGGACTGCGGTGCTATTTCTGCAAATGTGCCAGAGCTGGAACTCACACCGAAACCAGAAAAGCACTCTTGTATATGTCAATCATTTGGGCCTCAACAGAAATCAATGAGAGGTGGAGGAACATTTGAGTGTTCAAGTGTGACTGAACCCTTGCATCCTGTCCTTTATCTGCCCCACCCACTAACCCCACCCTTCCCTCCTCAACTCACACTGTCATTCATTTACATCACTGAGTACAGTGTCACATAATTAGTGAGCAAAACCGGATAGGTAGGTGCCTCTGCTACTCTTTCAATATGGAGTCCATTTTTATTAGTCAGCGTTTTGAATAACAATAGCTGGTTATACAGGAGTATGTATGAAAGTCAGATTCTAAAGGAGAAGGAAATCAAGATGACGTTACTTCCCATTCTGGGAAATTCTACCATTGTGCCTGCTCTGCATTTAATTACAGATTACTTAACTCATGTCAAATGATTATAAAATCCCTCTGGGCTTTCTGGAGATCAGATGACTCAGAAGGAGCTGCCGATATTCTGTGAACAGCTCTGATTTATCCCATATGCCGTAAACCGAGTGGAGGTGTTGCTTTAGCTGGAAGATCTACTTGTTTACCATAGCTCTAAACAGTCTTGAGAACGAGTGACCAGCCAACAGAGTGTGTAAGGATGTGACTACACAAACAGAAACCCATGCTCACAAATATGCAGTATTTACATTTGCACAGGTCCAGACGAACATTAAACATGCGTGTGTGCACATATACTCAAACCTTGGATGAACCTGTAAACACTTTGAATTCAGCAAGAAATGCATTTCAAATCCATGTTTACACTCAGAGCCGAGCACGGTCTTGTGGTTTAAACATTACACAGGGAGTGCCTTTGCCTTCACACTCCAAAACTTGATGCAGATGCGCCCTACACCTGCTGTGTCAGGGATTGGTGTCTTTTTTTGCATATAATCGTGTCATTGTCAGCTCTACACACCCCGAGGCAATCCCATCAACCAAACACAAAGGCCAGGCATCCTCCTAGGTGCGTCAACACAGTGCAGCACGCTAGAAACCGCAGCGATGCTTTGTTATGCTGACCTATTATTGTGGTGAGATTAGAGGCGTCGTGGCTGAGAGAGAACTGTTATATCCCAGCAAACAGATACAAGAGGCCGCTCATCTACTGTAAACCCGACAGAGTAACACTGAAAACTGTGTGTCTGTGTGTGATTAAGTGTAGGTGTGTATGTGTTTGTAGGTGTGTGTGTGTGTGTTTGTGTCCTAAACCTGTAAGTCAGGACAGGTTGACACATGTCGGGCTGTGAGCATTTCAGACTTCTGGTACAAGAGGAAAATGTTAGAGGAAGAAAAAAGGAATTGAAGTAAAGTGCAGCAACAAAAAAAGACGGATTTATCATTAACAGCAGGGGATCGAAAAGCCTCATGTCTGTGTTTGGTGGAGAAAGAGAGTAAGCAGGTCTAAGTTAAGGCCTTGTCCAATCCTTCACGCAAATATTTAAAGAATTTTGCCTTTTCTATTAGTTTGGCTTATCGTCCACGCACAAACTGCGTTTTAGATCACTGAAAATGGATCTTTTTTTTTAGATACTCACAGATTAGTAATAAAGAAAAATATGGCCACAGAAAACAAACAACTCCAAATATTTGACACTGAACACTTATAAAAGGTACCTGAGCCTTCAACAACTAAACAGGGAAAATACATTCAGACTTAAAACAAGGTCTACCATACAAGAGGAATGGGAGGAGATAATTAGACAACAATGGAAAACGACAAGCTCTCCATCCTGGAGGGAATTCAGATGGAGGAATGTCATGCGTTACTTCTGCACTCCTGTCCAGAAAAAATCTCTCTTAAAACCAGACTGTTGGGGATTCATATTTTTTGAGGGTGCCCCTCTGTCACTCCTTTTTGGACAAAAATTCATGGCATTCTTGAAACTGGTTTTCAAGCCAAAATAACTTTTAATTCTGAACTGATGTATCTGATTAGATTGAAGGAACTCGAATGGAGGAAAAAGGATAAATATCTGCTAAGAATATAATTGGTGGTATGTAAGAAATCCCTAACCAAGAAATGGCTGACCTAGTATTACCTAGTACCTAGTATTGATGAATGGATTGACTTGTTATATAATATTTATGTAATGGAGAGAATGGCTTTAAGTCTGTGAACCCAGAGGGAAATTTTTATTGAGAACTGGACGACATGGTTAGTATATGTCTCAAACGTTAGATCTGATATTGTCTGAATAAGTGCTAGAAACAGATCGTGGTGTGACTAATAGCCCGCTACACATGTATGTCTTGATACAACATCCTATATCTATTTGACTGACTAATGAAAAGAGAATTACAAAAAAAGAAAACAGACCTTTTGTAAAACTTTATCAATTTCAGCTTGATGAATTTCAGAAACACCATTTTCAGTGTTGACGTTTAGTCAGAGGAGCCAGAGTTTGTGTCTTGTGCGCCGTTATCTCCTTCCGAAGGCGTCACAAATGACGCAACATTTCATGCAAAGAACAAAGTAGCACTGGCTGCTAACAGGACTGTTCGTGTGTTTACACATAAATGCACTTCTCCACTACAATGTGTAACAGAAGCGTCAGAACTCCAGGTCGCCTTTCGGTAATCACTTTTTTCCAGGCCTTTGATTGGCATCTTCTTCTTCTTCTTTGTGTAGCTTCAGAGTTACAGTTATATCACCACCTGTTGGTTTGGCACGCTCTTGCCAGCTCTTTAATTGTGTTTTGCATTTAATTATTTGAACAGAGATGTTTTATGACAGTGCTTGTCTTGGCAGAATTCTTTTTTTATAACGAAGGAGGGGAAAACCCCATTTTCAGAAACACCCATGTGAACCAGGCTGAATTTAGTGTTTGTTTTTGGTGTGTTTCCTTTTCTAATTAGTCAGTCAGAGTGTGGCTCAGTTGCTATTTTGAAGACACAGGGGGAAAAGTTTAAAAGTAAGCTGCTACCAAATTATCTTTTTCATCACATGAAAAATCCCTCTACAGAGGAATAAAGGTGCACACTCTGTCTTTTGTCTTTCTTTGACGTCAGAATCGAGGTTTTGCCAAGGAAGTCTGGCTATTGAAGGCGTCTGCTCACAGTTCAAACATCACTTTTCCTTTTAAATATGAGAACAGGTCGAAACAAAAGAACAATGCAATAAGGAGGAAATGGACCAAACTACACAGCTGTCAGCCGACACCAGCAACAGCTTCTTCTTTAGCGAACTCATTAATTAACTGATTAACTTTTCTGAAAAGTCATTGTCGAAGAGAGCAAATACCCCAGGGCCCCAGACAACCAGGAGCCCCAAAGGCTGATCATTAACTGCATGTCTTTTGTGTTTTGGTGAATTTATTATTGCAATTTGCACCACAGAAACACAATATCAACTAAAGTGGGCCCTTTTTATTTTTCCACCCTGCCTTGGAAAGGTGTACTGTATCAAGATCTAGTTTTAATTTACTTAAAATTACTTCTGTACTTCTGCTGAAAGCAACTTGTAGGTGAAATGTTATATACACAAAGCATAAACCAATATTGTCCTAGGGGCCCCATAACAGGTGTAACAGCCTTTGTTTTCAACATGGAAATCAAGTTGCAAAACATATTTTTGGAGTGATCAGCTGCTCTGCTTTTATTCTGACTATTGTGGTGATCGATTCAATCTCTGAATGATGGATGTATAAAGAGAACTGAGTGAAGCGTTGGAGGCGGGCCCTTGTTCATTCCAAAAAAAGCATCTCAGTGGCGCAGGAAGCCATAAAAGCTTGAAATTAGCCGAATCCTTCGCAATGTAGGACCCATAGAGCATGCACACTAGAGATTTACAGCTGCCGGGTGAGGTTAATCAGTTAAGTTCTAGTTTAGCCTTCCATTAAGCTGAATGGGGATAAAACTGATTTGATCAAGCGGCTCTTTAAGACTCTCAAAATGTTACTGAACCATAATGAGAATCCAGACACTTAAACAAGTAATTTATTGGAGGTTGTGATGCTCAAAAATGTATCCAGTAACTTACAGGCGTTTTTATCACCATATAAATTGATGGGAAAAAGTCTTTTTGGGCCTTGTGGAATCACGTGACAAACCCAGAAGTTGTAATTCCACATTTGGCCACTATACAAAATTGACTTCAAAGCCAGGCGCTGTTCCTGGGGGCTTTTTCTGAACCCATCAGCTATCGGTCTGATGACAGTTTAGCCTCTGGGGGCAACGGCCAATATTTCATAAGTTCTGGTGTAGCGTGAGGATATCCAGATAATGGTAACGGATATCTAGGCCAAGACTTCCTCTGCTGTGCGCCAGCCATTGTTTACAGTTTTGGTTAATCTCTAGAAGCAGATATCTCCCCTTTTCTTTTTAAAAAAATAATAAAAAAGCTGATTTGTTGTCAGACAACAGCCGCTGGGTTCCAAGAGCACATTCTGGCCAATGCATTTTGCCTCCTCAGCCTCCACACTGACTTACCTGCATGCCACGAAAGCCTGCTCAAACATTATTGGTGAATACTCAGACTACAAACCAAAATGCCTCAGAAACCAAAATCCTTCTCCACTGCCTACAGATTCTGCACCTCCATGAAACCCAAGTGAAAGAGCTTTTCACTTCCCTGCTTTGACATTGCAGCCTCACAAGTACAAAAACTCCAAATCTGGTAATGATAACATCTCATACTTGTGTTGTGAAAGGCAAAAACACTGCTCCCAAAAGTATCTTGACATATTTATACTATCTTTTTCCTTTCAAAGCTTCTGCAGAACTAACTTTACAAAACACACAAAGGAGTAGTGCGTTTATCTTTGAGGGCGATGAAGGATTTTAACCACTGCAACGCCTGCTGTGATTATATTTGGAGCAGCAGAAGGAGAGGGAGATTATTCTGTTTGGTCTATATCATATCTCCTCTAAAAAATAGGCCTCATGCTGCAAGTCTGCAAATGAACACTAACTGTCTCTGATCAGCGCAACGCATGTGAAAACAGTGGAGGGCTGATGTGTAAATATGCTGTGCTGTTTTAATGCCACAGTGTATCTGTGTACCTGAGGGAAGGGGGGATGGTAAAGAGGGAGAAATGAATCCAAGTTATTTTGCAAACATAATTGCAATTTTACACCACACGTCTCATGAAAATGAGATGAGTGTGCTGGCTTGTTTCATCACGCTGTGCCGGTTTTTGCCAACACAGTAACGCCAAAGGCAATGGAAGTGATTGCAGCATAACAGACATGAGAAGTAAGATGCTGTTGAGCTGTAATCAGGTCCAACATGCTTTTTCCACATGCTGTCATTTGATTATCTATCCCTCTATATCCACACAGTGTACTCAGTCATCCTGCCCGTGAGTATGTTATGACTGATCTGCAGGCACATGCTCCTTGTAAACATAAGCAGCTTGCTACTATAGTGAATCCCTACGTGGTGCTTTGGCACTGGATGGACATGTTCAATCAATATAATCCACTTAACTGAATGGACACAGATTACTTCAAGGTTAAACAACCTGGCGTCTGCTGAATGAATTGCCACTGATACGCCAATTCGTGGTATTAAAACATGCTCCATTAGCCGAGCCATTACAGCATTTGGAAGTGAACAATCGTTTATCTATTAGTGTTGATTTCTATGGTTGCATCTGACAAGTTGTTATGATTCTGCAGACATATCCTGGACCCCTTTGTTTACGGGAAGCAGGTGGACTTATCTGCGTCCAGCGGGCCACTTCACGGTCTCTCGTGAACTTTGAGCACGGATGTACATTACCAGGCAGGAAAGGAGTGAGGTTGCATAAAAGCAGAAGACAATGCGGCCAGGATTTGATGCCGGTAAATACTGTAAAGTCATTATGTCTCCAGCCGCCCCCCCCTGGCGTTTTTACTGTTTCATAGTTTTCACAGGAATTTTTCTTCAGCGTCCCACACTGTTCCACAGTGCCAAGTTCGCCACTTCCCGATGACGCACGACAAGCGGACAGGGATGAAGGTTAGGGGTCCCTGCGGAACTTTCACTAATGGACAGACAATCAGGGTTCTATGTTTTACTTTGAAGCTCAATTCTGGCGTCTCTAAACAGCCATCCTGTTATGTCTTAAGATCACTCTGGGGATGCGAACAAAAATGTAAACTTTTGGAAAAATTTGCGCTTAAGCAGATAAAAGCTCCTTATGTAATTTTAGAGGAAATGCCAAAGTAGATTGTCTTTATGTAAAAGCTACTGGATCCCAGAAGGAACATATGGCAATAAAACAAAGCGTTATTGGTTGACTTTAAAATAAAAATCCAAAACATACACTCAGACAAATCACGCCACACTGATTGATGCGCAGTACCAATAAAGTCCTGAACACCCCACGTTATTAACAATTCCCACGGTTTATCCACTCACATTAAACAGGGGTCTCACCTGAAGCTGCGAGTCCAGACAGGACGGTGAGGAAATAGAGCCCCTTTACGCACATTGGATGGACGGCACTTCTGTCCGATGACCAAGAGACCGGGAGTCAACAAACCCGCTGAGACTCCTCCGCCGACTCACAGTGGCTGAAAACCCGAGCTATAACTCTATGAATCCCCTTCTGAGTGGGATATAAACATGGAAGTTAACGCCGAGTCCTCTCCTCTCCTCCACCTTGTCTCTCTCCAAAGACGCGTCCCAACTCGCCGCTGCCCTCATACGTTTCATCTCAGCACCCTCCCACCACAATTTTCGGGCGGAGTAACAAAGTCATCCACTCTCCTCGCTGGCTCCTTATCTCTCTCTCACATGTTGAACCCAAAAGCCGACACATTCCTGATGCTCCCCTAACCTGTTCTGCTGCTGCGTAAAACACATTTGCACCCGTGGCTCCAGAATAGTAAAGCTGTTGCGCAAACACCTGTCCAGAGTGGCTCCCCAGTCAGTGGTGTGGAGACAGTGTGTGCAGATACAGTGAATAACCTAAACTATAATCTGGTGTTTTATGATGCGATGTATCGTAATGTCATATACTAACATGAAATATACAGCCACTCTGGACACTATGACACTGTAAGTGCCACATTAAAAGCACTTCATGCTTCTTTATGATGTCATAGATGATTATAGATTGTAGGATGCGACATTGTTTTAACATGTTTAATGATCACATTTCATTAATTTAAATGTTTTGACTGTAATCATCATATTAAATAAAAAAAAAAAAGTTAATGAAACCAATTCAGTCTGAGAGCAAAATGGTTAAATTCCACTTCACCAGTTTTTTAAAATGTTAACAGTATCCCAGTAAAGTGACTGGTTACCGGTTTTAACCACTGGGGGGCAGTGCTGCACTTTGATGTACACCAGTGTGAGGCCTGTCAGAAACATCAGAGGGGCTGGTTCTCCACCTTCATGGCTGACATGTTGACATGGTTGGTTTAAGTTAGAAGTTAAATCTCTCTAAGTAAAAAAGAATGACGACAATGACGACAATGACATTAAACTTCACAAACGGTTTATAAATCTATAGTCGATTATAAAAAGTTGACATTTTCTCACAGCCTTTGTTGTGGCCTCTGTGGGTGTTTGACATTTTCAAGTATGAGCTGCAGCTTTATAACTCAGCTCAGCTTTATTTACATAGCACCTTTCATCCAAGGCAAAACACACATGGCAAAACTGGAGTGGCACAGACACAACACGATAAAATATTAAAAAAAGTATACCAACCAAAACAGAACAAGCTAACAAAAAAGATGATGGAAAATCCATAGAATAAAAAGAGAGTAAATAAATAAATAAATAAATAAAATAGAATATAAAGGAACAGGAGAGATTAGAAATAAAGGTAAAAATCAGTGGTTACAAATCAAGGCTGTTATGTAACTCCACATTAAAAGCCACATTAAAAAGATAGGGTTTAATTTATATTTAAAAATACCAAGATAATTCACCATTTTAATATCCAGAGGTAGTGAATTCCACATTTTAGGGGCGTAAAAACAGAAAGCACTCTCAGCAGGACTTTTATGGGACACATGAGGAACATTTTACAGCAGTGGAGGACCTTAGTGATCTGGCTGGAACATAAAATGATAGAAAATCTCTGACGTATGGAGGGGCGAGGTCTTTTATAGCTTTATAAACAAGTAAAAGAACTTTAAAATCACTTCTTAAAGATACAGGGAGCCAGTGTAGTGACCTTAGCAGTGGGGTAAGGTGATCCATATTCCTTGTTTCCTTGTTTTAGTCACTCTGGCTGTAGTTTTCTTCTTGACCTTTTGGGTAGTCCAGCAAAAAGGGAATCGCAATAGTCTAAACTGCTGGTAATAAAAGCGTGAGTGAGTATTTCGGCATCTTTCTGGGTTAAAACAGGAGTCTAAAACTACTCCCAAGTTTGTAATATTAGTTTTAATGTGCTTGCTGCAGCCACCAAACATAAAGTGCAGTTTCTCTCTCGCTGCTTTTGGTCCAATTAAAAGTTTTTTCTTCATTTAGCTTTAAAGAGTTTTTACCCATCGGTACATTAATGTCAGAGAGGCAGGCAAACATATACAATCATGAGGTGAGTTTTAAAATGATGAATTGAAAACCAGCATGTGGTAGCACTTTCAAATAATCGGTTTACATACACATAATAATCATGCAAAAAGAACAGTATTAATAACAGTTGTACAAAGCTACAGCAGAGTGCACTGAATGTTATCTAACGCTCAGTTATTGGTCCATACAGACTGTATAGGGGAGACCGGGGATGGTTGTAACAAAGGGATAGTTGTAACACTCTCAGTTTGGCCAATTAGAAACGAGCTGTGGTGACATCATCAACATAGTCCATGCCCATTTACAATTGGAGCTCACTGGTGAAGCCGCATGTCTCTGAGTCCAAATTTGTCTGTTCTAGAGCCAAAAAACAGTTTTTCAGGTGGGAAACCAAACATTTTCATCACAGTTGTTTTTTGCATAGTGTCCATTGTGTTGTATGTACAATTGTTTCACTTACATAGGTTCAAGTAGTAGTTTCTCTAGTTTAATTTGATGTGTTTCATTAGTGCTAGCTTTGAAGCTAAATGCTAAAAACGGTTAGCTCTTTCATGGCTGCTAGGCATGGGGAGGGTTGCAACTCTTTGAAAGTGTTTATTGTTGTTAACTGTTAAAATGCTGTTCAAACATCAACCTCATTCAGGCTACAACGCGCGTGCACACACACACACACACACACACACACACACACACACACACACACACACAGGTTAATACTTTATTATTCTTGATTTTATTTATTTTATGTTATATATTTTTATTTATTTTATTGTACTTATTTTTGTATTTATGTTATACATTTCTATTTATTTTAATATTATTATAATTGTATTCTTACAAGTTTATTGTTCCTTCTTTATTATTCATTAAAGTGCTTGAATACATTTAGCCTATTGTGAATCTTTTTTAAGCACAATAACTTAATTGTTACATCCATTCCCAGCTAGTGTTACAACTCACCCCAGTACTGGGGTACGTTGTAACAATATACCTCTTTGTATTTGACATTAATTTCCATAATCTGTGATGGTGTAGTAGAGGTCAAAGTGTGCGTTATAGCAGACAAATATGGGTACCACTTATCAAAATTTAAGAGCTCTAACAAAAAACACCACTGAGTTACACTTGCTCAAACAAAAAGTGTTATAATCATCCCCGGTCTCCTCTACTGCTGTGTAGAGACTATGGGGAAATGCATACAGTTTAAGCAGTTTACCAAGAGTGGTGTCAGGGTGCACAGGTCATAAGTAAAAACAAAAACAAATAAATAAATTATTGGTAAACATACAAATGCAAAGTATAATTCAAGTTTTTATTGGATTGAAAGGCTTGATAAATGGCATACATATATTATTCTCCAGGCATACAGGAAGATCCAGCACCCTTCATCACATAAGGAGATGAAGTGGAGAAGGTCTTTACATTTAAGACCCTGGCGATCACCATCTCCCAGGACCTTACCTGGGCTGCGAACACCACGGGAGTGGTCAAGAAGGCCCAGCAGAAACTGCACTTTTTAAGACTGCTCAGTAAAAGAAGACTAAAAGACAACCTGCTGGTGACCTTCTACTGCTCCACCACTGAGAGTGTGCTGGCCTGCTGCATCCAACAGGAAGGCCCTCCAGAGGGTTATCAGGACAGCAGTGAAGGTGATCGGCCGTCCCCTGCCCTCTCTGGAGGACATCTCCAGCTCTCTGTGCCTCAGTAGAGCCAGGAGGATCATCAAGGACCGTTTCCAACCAGGAAATAAACTCTTTGCACTGCTGCCCTCTGCAAGGTGCTATTCAAGGCATTATATTCTAATACAAGGCACTTATTTCTTATAATATGGAGGTGGACTCCAGTAGATAAAGAAACTAACAAATATGTCTGGGAGGAAAGAGAAGGAAACAAACTAACAAACAAAAACAAGTCTCACATATGTCCCCATACTTCACTCTACAGGGTCACATAGTCACAGAGCAAGTTCATAATGATGTAGGCTTATATACTGTTTTGATATGAGTCCATAACCGATCCCAAGCATATGCACCTTTCTCCTGATCGCCATTTATCCTACTGAGCATACATTCATAAGATGCTATTTCCATCTTTGCATTAACCCATTATTTTGTCTTTCAGTGTCTTAGAATAATTCGACAGACAGTTATAAGATCCACAATAATAACAGAAATTGCACACTTGGATACGTTTGGTATTTGCAACGGATCCCCCAGTAATCACAACTTTGGACTTTTTTCATTTCTGAACCAACTAACAACTTAAAATTTCTAATACTCTAATCCAAAGTGGTCTGACAAAACTACATCCCCATATACAGCGCAGGAAAGTTCCTATTTCAGTTTTACATTTCCAACAGCTATTGTTATTTAACCACTTTATTCTGCAGAGTCGTAACGGTGTATGATAATATCTACACAGTACATTATATTGTGTGAGCTTCCCCCTGGCTTCTTTCACATACAAATGCAATATAGAGATGATTAGTGGATTTACCAAACTGATCAAAGTATCCTTGAGGAAGATACTGAACCCCAAATTGCTCCCAATGGCTGTTCCATCAGTGTGCAAGTGTGTCAAAATCTGAGTAGCATGTGGCACCTTGTATGGTAGCCTCGGCCACCAGCGTATGAATGTGTGTGTGAATGGGTGAATGTGACTCATGGTGTAAAAAGCGCTTTAAGAAGTCGGATGACTAGAAAGGCGCTATACAAGTGCAGGTCTATAAACCATTTACCAACCCACCCGAACTAGACACCAAAAACAAAATGGAAGGATCCTACATTATATTGTTACGTACGTATAATTGTTCTAAACATTATAATCTGCAAATGGCAAAGTTTTACTCTAAAACTACAAAAGGGAGCCACAAGAATTATTACCAGACCAGATCATAAAGTCATAACGTTCTGATACACATTAAATAAAACACAATGACTTCCATTAAATATTCACAATATGTTTTCAAAGTGATGGAGTATTATGAAATCTTATTGTTGTAGTTGTTGTTGTTGTTGTTGTTGTTGCTGCTGCGATGACTTGTTGCTGAAGCTGTTGTGAATATGTTCTATTTTGTAATTGTGTTTTTTTTATATAATAGTGTCTTTAAGCAGAGAAATTATTCCTCTGTTTCCTGCCCAGGGACTCTGGTGCAGCTAAGTAGCTGTGCACTGTCCCTGTTAAATAAATAAAATAAAGAAATAAATAAAAGTTTATACACATGATGGTAAGTTTTACCTTAATAAATCAGCGTCAACATTCATATTTACAACTGTTAAATGTTGATTTCAGCACTAGCATCTAGGTAGATCAGGCAAATCCTATTGAGATCTCATTTTTAGTGAGACATGAGCACAAAGAGACAATTCAAGATATTTGAATATAAAAATATGATGCAAAATATATAATTAAAATATACATTAAAGCATTTATAATGAAAATATAGGTAATTATTACTCAGCACAGCTTCTCTCTGAGTTTCTGATCAGGAGTACATAAAGGAGCATCTCTACACACCATAGTCATTCAGTTCGACTTCATTTTGAGGTTTAACTGTGAATTCATCTTGAAAAAAACGCTTCCTGTGGGGCGCAGCTTGTGTGTGTGTGCGCGTGCATGTGTGTGTTAGTAGGCAGAGAAAAAGTCAGAGGGAGAACCATCGAGTCTGTTTCTTTCAATCCTCTTGTTTCGTTGAACAGGCAGCTTGATTATAATTTTATTTTTTTTAACATCTTGCAGTGGATACATTCACAAATCTGATCAACTGAGTAAAAAGCTTTACAGAAACAAGACAAAAAACAAAGGTCATCTCAAGAAAATCAACAGCATGGGTGTCCGGGCCACACTCGCCGTCCTCCTCCTGTTCATAGCCACCGTCGAAGCAGGTGAAGGTAAATATCAGTTCTTTATTCTGTTGTATTTTATCTTACTTCATATTTTAAAGTCAGAAAGTTTCAGTAGATTGGTCTGACTGAAGATGTGGCATTTCAGAGCACCTTCTCCAATTTCCTGTATTTCATTTCTGCACCTTCACTGCTCTGACTACTGTGTTGAAAAGTTATCTGTATGTTTCACCTCACTGGATTCTGTGGATTCTTTTATTCTGATGTTTTGATATACTTTAGTCTGTTTTGTAGTGTAGTATGCCAAATAGTTGCCTAAAAATGTTGGCTATATGGGTATGGATACATTTCATTTTGACATCTAGTCGTATTTTTGTTATTTATTGAGGACTCTTGTTGAAAATATTTCACTGTATGTGAGACATATGATGATGTACATGATGTAATGCACCGTAACACAGGGAAAAAACATCAGTCTAATGTGCATAAGACGAGCTTGACGAGCCAAGACGAGTCTTGGAAACCCACCTCGGCTCTTTGATCGTCCCCATTTGTCTCTGAGATTTAATGTGGACGAAGGGTCCTGATGAAATGAAAATCTGAAGTAAGTACACTGAAGTAACTCGATACCTGTCTGTGTGTTTTAAGGACAAGGAAAGGTAGAATTCTGGAGAGAAACTTTCACAATGTTCTGTCCAAAAAACGGGACTTGGTTCAAGAAAGGAGTCAAAGAACTCAGTGTGGGAAAAGAGTATAAACTCACATATGATGGCACAAACAAAGGCTCATTCTACTGTAAATATGACACAACAAAATATTATTTCTACGTGAAAGGAAAGGGTGAGTACAAAACTGTAACATTCCTCATGATGTGCAGTCTGTGTTTTTTGTCCTTACTGAGCTTTCACTTGTTCAACTGCTGATCTTTGTCCTCTAGCATGTGAAAACTGTTTCGAGCTGGACGGGAGGTTGTTTGGGCTGGTCATTGCTGTGGACGTGTTGGGGACGGCCGGTTTGATGATCTTTATCTTCAGTTGCACCAAGAAGAAAAGCTCAGCTCAACCTTCTCACACTTCCAAAGGTGAGAATGCACTCAAGCAGCTCACAAAGAACGCAGCGTTACGCTACTTCACACACTGCTTGGTTGAGTTAAAGGTTATCTAACGTCACTCGGACCAAAGCGCTTATGATGCATCCTTTAGCACTGACACATGCTGGTTTTTCAGTGAGACCTACAGTACATCCAGTTGATAAAAAGAAATGCTGATGCAACTCAACAAATGACTGGTGACACATGTTTCTGTGTTATCGTCTTCTAGCACCTGCTCGTTCAGGAGGCCGGGGTCCACCTGTCCCAAATCCTGACTATGAGGTAGGTACTGTATGTGAGCTCCATTTTCAGATGCGTTTTACTTTTGCATTTGTTGCATTCAGCTGATTGTTTTCTCCTGTTTGACTCCAAATGAGCGCAGCAGTAATCTTCAGTCATGTTTCAGCCAGATATTGTAAATAGCGCAAACACAAGATGAAAAACGTGTTTGTAAAAGAATCATAGAAATCAAATTAAAGCTTTGATTAGCGACGGCAATTTCACCAATTCATTTTTAAAACCTCAAAGGAGTGGTTAGACATTAAAACATATACTGATTCGCTCTTTGGGCCTTTTTGTATTTCAGAGTCTGAGCCAAGGTTTGGATTTTTATTGCATTGTGTACATTTGATCCAGTTAGTTTAGGCTTTACATTGCAATAATGCAAGCAAACTAAAGAGCTATACATGACGTACCCGCGTCTCCCTGTACTTGACAGTGATTGGTTTGTAGACAGACTCTCCCGTCCTCTTGTATCCCTTCTCTCTCATCCTCTCGGAGAATAAATATTGAGTTTCCTTAAATGCCTAAATTCCTAAGGTCAGTGAAACATCTGGTGGCTCTTTCTGTTTTGTTGCATTGTTTTTCCTTAGAACTTGCTGTGATTGGTCCGAACCATCCAAATAAAACGTTGGCAGATGCTATTAGCACCCTGGTGTCTGTGACCAACAATGCACCCAATTACACTTGGAACTTGGAATTATGATGTTAAAATAAACGGGTCTACTGCACTGTAAACAGCGTGCGTTCTGCAGTTTTGTACATCCTAAAAACTAAAAATAATAAGTCAGCTAAATCTAAAATTGATAAGCTAAGACCCACACAAGATTCAAACCTCAATGCCTCACCCATTCATCCATCAATTCTTCCTCCATACACGGACTTTACTGCTATTTATACTCTATATATACACATCACCTGACTTTCTCACAGTAGATTATCAGTGTTTTCTCATAAAGCTACGACTTTAACCTCAGAGAATATCCGAGATTAGCTAGTTTTAAGTGTAACCATGATCTCTGTGTCCTAACTGTAACTGCCTTCAACCTGGACACAATGACATGATGAGAACCAGCTAATCACAGCGCACAGTGGGATGCGTAATAACCGGTCGTATGGATAGGTGTAAATAACGGAATAGATGTGACACTCTGTAAACGTTTTCACAGTAGAAATGAACCGAACCTGACTGAGACCACCTGTTTCTAATGGACCAAGGTTTGGCTTTTTAGTCCATGATGCGGGAGGGTTTCACACCTATAATTTTGGTTTGGATCAATCAGAAAGTCTGAACCAAACAAAGCAGGGGTGAAAGGGCCTTTAGATCGGCACCACAGGTAGGCTGTGGATGGTTAGCATAGGTCATCAAGAGTAGGAGAAGGGAGACAGCTAGCCTTGCTCAGTCTGCCTACACCGAAAGCTCTATAACCAACACAACATAAATATAACTTGTTTAATCTGTAGAAATATCAAAGTTTAAAAGTTACTCCAGGAAGTCACTTTGCTCGGCCGAGAAACAGTCAAGCACGTAATCCCTCATAAAATCTAAAATCTTCTCATCTCACGCAGCAAAAGAAGCAAACTTCCTCAAAACTGTCCTTTTAAGTAAAACAAAACGATTTCATTTTCAAACTGAATGTACTAAACATAATTGAGAGTAAAACCCCAACACACTAATCCATGTAAAAGCAAGATGGCAGCCATCTCTGCCAAGTCGGTCTGCAGCAGATCCCAACACAAAAGTGAACAAAACTTGATCACATTTTATGGTTGGAACTTGTTTATGATTAATAATGTTTGTGGTTTGATATGGCAACAAATTTGACCAATTGTAGCGACATTAACAAGCAAAGACGCAGTTAATTAGGAAGTACTTGTTTGAAGACTTTATTTTTCGCCTCGTTTGAGAACGCTGGGACTGAATTATCATTCATGTTTTGTTTTTTGTAAGTATTGGGTCTCACTGATCCCAAAAAGTTAGGAGAAATAAAAAACGCATGCCAACCAAATGTTTGGGTCTCAGGAAGTTTGTGTGCATTGTGATCTAACCTTCTCAAAAACAAAACATTTCACACATCTTAGAAATCTTGTGATTCTGTGACTCTAACGCTGTTTATGTTGTGTGTGTTGACAGACACTGAACTTGCAAAATCGCGCCCAGGATCATTACTCCTTCTTGAACAGGACGGGACAGTGACAAGCCACCTGACATGAACATCAGTCATGCTCCAGGTCGCATGCAAACACTGGCTTTTGCTCTCTTGGATTTAAAGGGTTGCTTAACCCAAATGGCATTGAAAAAAGAACTTACCCCTGGTATTACTTAGCCAGGTAGTGTCGTTTTCATTTGTCCAGGTCGTCTGCCACCACTGTGATTCATTACAGGTAATGGCATTTAGTTAATGGAAGCAGTACAGCAAAGGGTTAACCTGTCTCTGCAAGGTCAAAAAAGATTGGCAACTGCTTTAGACTGTCTTAGATTTAATCTTTCAATAGTGTGAGTACTACAAACAAATTCTCATCCATGTCAGTGGTGTGGAGGCAGAAATCTCGGAGACAGGCATCTGGACAAATAAATGCAAAACTATCTGCATGGCTAGATACCATGAGAGGTTAAAGGAATACTTTACCCACAAAATGACCATTTGCATATCAGTTATACTCGCTGCATGTTACCTTGAACTAGTTGAGAAAACACTGTTTTTCTTGCATGCCTCCGAGGTGAGCGGAGAATCCACAACTTTGAACATTCTTCATGAATTGAGGTAAATGGGGACCTGGTTTCACAACAGCAAGACTATATCGCACAAGGGTCCATGTCATTGGTTCGACAGCCCATTGGTTCGACATCCCATTAGTCCGACTGTCCGCAGTGCTGAACGGCTCGCGGTGGATGTATGGTGCACCGCAACCGGCTTGAGGCAGAGCAGGCTCACGGCTTATGTGTTTGTCACTTTCTTTTTCATTTTAACCCACACCATGATCTTTTCCTGACCCTAACCAAGTGGTTTTTGTGCCTAAACCTAATCAGACCTTAACCACAGGGCATCATGATGATTTTGGAACAGACATCGGAACAATGGGTTTAATATGGTCGGAACAATGGGATGTCAAACCAATGGGCAGTTCCCATTGCACAACTGGTGCAGTAGAATCAAGCGGCAACCTCCGAGGCTAAAAAAAATGAAGCCATCGCTTAAGCGCCAACAACTGCAGTTCCTTAAATGGCCACTTGAGGCTGGCTCCAGAAGCCAGTCAATCGTCATAGACACCAATGTTAAAATGCCCGATTTCACAGCAGAATTAGACATGTTTACAGCCTCGAACTAAAAAATGTTTTAGTCTCTAAAGCAAATTTCCCCCATTCATGACAACTGTACAGGGGGTGAACTTTTATATAACTCACCCGTTAACATTTTATTAAGGCTTAAAGTTACCCATTATTAAAGATAGGTAACTTTGACACATTGTCCTCTTGTCCAAATATGGTCACATCTAGCTGCAAAAAGCCAAGATGTGGATGGCTGAAATGCCGAACTTGAGGCTTCAAAACCAATGGGTGACATCACGTTAGCAAGGTCCATTAATTTATTGAGTATAATCCAAGTCTCATTTATCTAGTCGATGCTCAGTACTTCCCAAACACATGCATTTTCAATAAATGCATGTGTTTCAACTCTGCTCAAGCGTAGCTCATATACATGGTATCCTCAGACATGCTCAGGACGAGCTACTCATTGGTGGAAGTGTTTCATATTGATTTACATTTTAGCATAAATGTGTAAATGTGTTTGGGAAGTACTGAGCATACGACTGGATAAATGAGACTTGGATAATACTGCACATAAGTCGTGTGAGAGTACGAAACTGATATTTTGATAGTTAGCTGATGTTAAACGTAATCGCCAATGACTTTAATCACGAAGAATGTTCACACTTTTTGGATTCTTGGTTCACCGTTGAGGAATACAAGAAAAACAATGCTGTCTTCACAAATTCAACATAACACAGGGTGAGTAGTTGTTAAACAAATGCTAATTTTGCAGATGAAGTATCCTTTTGAGTGAGAAAACACGGGGGCAGTTTAGTAAACATAATGTACATACAATGTCCTTTTTTTTGTGGTGTTAATTATGTTTTAGTGCTGAGGTCATAGTTAGTATAATTCTTTTTTTTATAAATATTTTTTAAATAATCTGCTCCTCTCATGTGTGTAAATAAGAGAAACATTTCTCAGTATAATGCAGTCTAGTACAACAGCACAGGACTCGAGGCACATGACTTGACTCAAGTGGCAAATTTGAGGATTTGAGACTTGCTTTGCTGACACTGATGAAAGACTTGACTTTGGTGTGCATGACTTGAGACAGATGACTTGAAAGGACTTGACTTTTTTATCTAATATTTGTATTTTTCTGGATACTGGGAAGTTACATTTTGTGTTTAAAATATGATGACGCACATGTCGCAGCGGGAGATGAAAATGTATTTTCTTTAGTTCAATGACTGGCTCATAGTCCCAGCTGTACTTGTATATTTTTATATGTTTCGAGTGCAAAATCCTAATTTGTAAAGTAACTAGTAACTAAAGCTGTCAGATAAATGTAGTGGAGTAGAGACAGGCGATGTTATGAGAAGAAAAGACTTTGCACTTGCAGTACCTGAGTAAATGTATTTAGTTACATTCCACCACTGGGTGCAGCTTATAGTGAATATGACTTGACTTGTGACTTGCTTGACCTGACCAGTGACTTGACTTGACTTGCTTAATTTTCACCGCAGTGACTCAGGACTTGCTTGAGACTTACTCCCACCTCTGCCTCTAACTCTGGCCTTACTAATGACCATGATTAAATTTATGCAGCTGCTGTATTGGATCACAGCAGATTGTATAGGTGTATAGGTGTTTTTTTTTGTGGTGTACTGACCCTTTATATAAAAGAGAACCATCTAATTTACAGTCTTGTATAAAAATCATATTGTCATTTGAAATAGAGAGATACCGGTCTACCTGTTTTCTGTACATATATGTCAATGTCATTGTTAGTTCTGACCTTGTTAGAAGAGCAGCTGTTTGTCAGACGTGTAAAATGTTACCACACAAGCTTATTTTGTTCATCACATCAACTCGCTTCCTGTCCTTTTTTTTTTTTTTTTTTGCTTTTTCATTTTAATCTGCAGCGCTCATCTTCTTGTTACTGTATTGGACAAGCGTGTCACTAATGAATAAACCACAGTCAACTCTGTTCTTGTTTTTTTTCTCTGCTCATGGTCGGAAACAACACCGAGGGGTTTCTATCTACAGATGTATCCGTGTTAGATTCATGAAGTGGCCCCGAAGCCGCAGCTCACATCCGTAGCACACCCACAAGCACATGATCACCATCAATATGTCTTCATCGCTAGAGTCTCTCTTGTGTTAGTGACATGCCATGCTGTTGTTGGAAACATTTGACACATATCTGAAATCTATGCATAAATGAAAATGGATTTCATACTCATAGTACACACAGTGGAAATGTTGGGTCATGTTTTTTGCGTTTTGTTTTTCCCAGCAGTGACAGGGCACAGCTTTAACGGTGGAAACAAAAGCTGGAAACATGACATAATATTTCTTCTTCGTGCAAATAACTAATGATTGATAAGTCTATCATATTGCGAGCAGCTCCAAGGTGTAGTGTTTAATGGAAACACTCCCACACTTACTGCTACAGTTATCTTCATCGCACATCAGCTGTGTGTTTGTGTGAGAGAGAAACAAAGAGGTAGAGGGGAAGAGGAGGGGGGGAGGTTGTATACAATGTGCTCCTCTATCTGACTGTCTTAAGTCAAACTGTTCCCACACACAGGCCTACATCTGTTTGCTTAAGATCATGCACGAACATTTACGTTGTGCGAGGGCACACACACAAGCGTGTAGCGAGTACTTGAAAGTGTGTGCACATGCACTGAGTCAGAAGTTGCTTGTGTGTGTGTGTGTGTGTGTGTGTGTGTGGGTCGTGTTTCAGGGTTGTGTTTCTGAGCCGAGCTGTCTAAGCTTCGTTGTTTGATCTCTCTTCTCTTCCTCAGGTAGAAAACTGCAGTTTGTAGCTCTGTCCCCGAAGCGTCAAGAAGACTCTGAGCTGTGATCAAAGAATTTAAGTTATAAGATTATCTGACATGGAGGGGGGCGCTTCCTCTTCCTCTCAGATAGCTTCTCTCCTCCTCTTCTTTGTTACTATTTTAACCTTTCCGTCTTTTTTTGTTACCTTCCTCTCTGCTCATCTTCACAATTGTTGTGTAATTCTATCTGTCACTGCTATCTCTGTGTCTCTCTATATTCTCGTCTGTTTCGTATATTTGGTGCAACAGACTGAAATAGACCTCCGAAAGATTCTCATCTTCATGAGATAATGACAGACTGCAGCAATAACAAGTAGTGGAGGAAGTATTCAGTACAAGTACTAATACGATAATGTAAAAATACTCATACCCTGAATTTAAGCTTGTGCAGTGTGTAAGATTTAGTGGCGTCTCGCAGTGAGGACTGCAGATTGCAACCAGCTTAAACGTCTCCTGGTTAGAATTCCTTCATCGTTCATTGTTCAGGAGGTTTTTACCAGGAGCCGAATTATCTGCAGAGGTCTCTTCCTCTCCAACACAAACAGACCAGCTGATTTAAACCAGTGAAGTGACCGAATAAAGCAGTTTCAAGGTTCAAATCAGTGTTTTTCCAATGATATTTGGTTTCTCGAAGATGGGTTGCTTGCTCAGCACCTGCTAACTTGTGACTCACCTTTTCCTCTGAAAACTGAAGCCAGACATTCAGGAGGTTTTTAACATGAGTCAGATAATCTGCAGAGGTCTCATCCTTTCCAAAACAAACAGGCCCAGTGATTTAAACCTGTAAAAACACTGAATAACTAATAATAATCTTCATTTATAAAGCTCTTTTCAAAACAAAGTGCTTTACGGGAACTGCCCATTGGTTCGACAGCCCGTTGTTCCGACCATATTAAACCCATTGTTCCGAAGTCCGTTCCGAAATCATCATGATGCCCTGTGGTTAAGGTCTGATTAGGTTTAGGCACAAAAACCACTTGGTTAGGGTCAGGAAAAGATCATGGTGTGGGTTAAAATGAAAAAGAAAGTGACAAACACATAAGCCGTGAGCCTGCTCCGCCTCAAGCCAGTCGCGGAGCACCATACGCCCACTGCGAGCCGTTCAGCACTGCGGACAGTCAGACTAATGGGATGTCAAACCAATGGGCTGTTGAAGCAATGACATGGACCCAGTGCTTTACATGTCGATAATTAAAACAGACAAGACATGAAAACAACTTTAAAAAGAACTGATAAAACCACTTTAGTGTATAATTTCTACTGTCTATTTCACAAATAGAAGGAAACATTGACGCAGATGGGTTTGCCTTCTCGAAGGCATATAGCAGATGACAGCGTTTGTATTTCAATGTGTTTTCTTCGAACACAGGCAGATTTCTGAAGGAGCAAGTTGAATCACTCACAAGCAGTGGTGGCTGCTGGTCTTTCAAACAGGGGAAGCTCACTTTAAGTTTACATCATAAAATGTGTCATATTGTAGCGAGGCAGTAACTTATAAAAGGAACATTCAATTGAAGCCGTTTTTCAACCACATTCATGCCACAGAACCACAGCAAAACACACCTCAAAGATTTTCAGATGGGTAAAAATGAGCTATATGGCTTATGGAAATAAGGAACTCTGGACGGCGCTCTGTCAGAAGACTCCACTCGCCGATGCCAGTGTGTATTTCCAAAGCGCTGTCAATCACAAAGGGGTTCAGCCTTTTAGACAGTTCCTCCAATCATCATGCATACGCCGAGCGTCCTCTCCCGCCTACCGCTCCATGGTGGTAAACGCATCCTAGCGCACGTTTAATGCAATGTAAATTCTTATTTTAATGTAAATTCAATAGTGCATATTTGACCATTTCTTCTATTAAATTTTAGGGGAAGTTCAGCCTCCCTTGTTGTCTCAGAGCAATCGCCCCTGCTCACAAGGACACATTCTCTGCTCTAGAGAGCAGGCCCTCAAACAACTCTCTCTGCGGGTCCCCCTATCCCATGGGCCCCAGTTCAACCGCACGCCTGCACTGTCCATATTTACGCCCTTGTCAACCTGGTCTCATTTTCAATCATCAGTCGTTGAAATCCAGTGCTTGGGCAGTGACTTCCAGCGTCAGACACCAAAGAAAAAAGCCATCTTTTTTTCTTTTTTTTTTTGTTGTGACCAAATTTTTATTGTTTTTTTTTTCTTTTTGTTTTCATCATAGAGGAAATACCACAAATGAAAAATACAGTATTGACAATACATGCCATATCTACATCTGTACTTGAAAGTATCCACAAATACATTAAGCATATAGCGTATTTACGTAAATTAGATGAATAGCAATACAAAAATAAATTTGAGCGATACTCAAAATGTTTATATACCTTCACTTATCTTCCTATAATACAAACAATAGCTTAAACCCTACTCTTTACCCCCACCCCACCCCCCGTGGCCTGAGTTATAAATCATTTGAAATCATTTGAAATCACTATCATCACTATCATCATTGAAATCACTAACCCTAACCCTAATCATAACATTAAAAAAAAAACTTTTAAATTAGATCTTATGGCTAAGTTACTAACTATAAACCAAAATTTCATAGGAAGTGATAAAAATCGAGATCATTAGATAAACTAATCAAAACAAAATACAAGAATAAGTATCTACATACACACACACCTATACATGAATCCATATATCTATATATCTACAAATACAGATACATACATGCATGTACACATTCATAATAAATAAAATAAAATAAAGTAAAATGAAGAAAAACTCACCTTTATATTTTACATTGATTTAAATGTGTGTTTTAAAACCAGCCCTCAATGGAATAAAGACTCTGGTCTTAAACTGAGTAACTTGTTCATCAAGATTCAATGTATAATCCAAGTGAGCCAATCTTTTCACATCGGCATTATACGCGGCCAGTCATCGTTACAGTTTATTGGCGGAAGATTATAAAGCCAAACCCTTTTCTTTTTTCCTAAAGCCAACCATGTGCTTTAGTTGTCAAAAAAAGGTCAATTTGCATTGTTGTACTGACGCTGTGCTTTTATTTTGAAAGAGACTGTATGTAAACAGTAAATTTACTGTGAAAACGGAAGTGTATTTTGAAAGAAAACAACGTATGTAACAAGCAGAAGATGACACAGCATCACAGAATGTCAACAACCAACACACCCAGGGTAATTTTCACATTAGCCCCTTTTACATCGCCAGATTTTCGGCGAATGTTGGGCCGTTTTGCCGGCAAGCTGCGAGTGTTTAGACACACAGAGCCAGATTGGCGAGTTGATCCGTGGTGCCCAATTTTCCACCCCGTAGGGTAGACATAGCCTACTGGCGGAACCTTTTTGGTTTAAAAAGAACAAGGCACCCTTCCGCAATGGGAGGGGCTGTTGATGACTTGTGGGAGGAGCTGTTGATGACACCGCATGTCCGAGCCACTGGCGGTGGATAAACAGGAAACAGCTGATAGCAGGAATTAGCAGCTAGTAGCAAGAGGGAAACACAAACCTGACAGACACTCGGGAGACAAAGAATTTTGCGCCCTCCTTGCTCTCACAAACGAAGAGGCCATTAACCATCAAATGACGGGAACGGTGAAGAACGGGCCGACTTACGAGAGAATCGCCGAAGGACTGACCAGCCACGGCTTCGTCACTGTTCATGTCACATGCTGAGCTACACGTTTTGTTACTTGCTCACGCCCCCATTGCCCCGAAAAAGGCGCATTCTGTATAAACAAAAGTAGGTAGGCGGCATTTTGCTGCACTCCCTGATTTTGTTTTTATACTGCCAATGCTGAAAAAAGACTGATTGGGCTTTCCTGCAAATTTGCACAATTCCTATTTAATTTAATTTAATTTAATTTAATTCGTATTGTAGGTCCATGACCAAACGTAGATATGTGACGAGGTCGGAGTAGGAATGTGTTGCCTCTGCATTGCACATTTTTTTCATTTGTTTAGTTCTGAAAAATAAAAGACACATTTTTGTTCTCACCCACTGCCCGCCCACGTATAGCTCGTTTTATCCCATGCCCGTACCTGTGAATTTATATATATGTACATATTTTTACCCAATACACAGGTTTTTGCAGGTTACTAGTCAGGTACTCACAGGTAAACCGACGCGGTGCAGGACTCTGTGGTGGTTACTGGTGATAAGAGAGAGTGCAGATAGGTCTGTGAATAGTGAACAGTGAGGCTGATATGAGACACTGGATTAGATGCATAATCCAGGGAGTAAATGGCGATATGGAGAGGTAATTACGGAATCTAAAAACATTGAGTGGCTATTGCCAAAAAAGTAGCAATCATTATGGTATCAAAACCAGGGTTTGATGTCATGGAAAAATTCCCCCTTGTGACTGATTTCTGATTATACATTACATGATTAGATTAATACTGATGAGTCAATGTGTAAGCAGCTTTTTACTGTTGTAGGTGGTCGCGGTGGAGCTAGTTTAACTGCTTACTGTTACAGTTTGGTTATTTAATCCAGTCGTACCCACTGTACGATAGGTTTTTTTAAAATAATTTTTTATGACTTTTCTTCCGTCTTTGTTTATTTGTTCAATACTGGACAATTAGACCTCTTCAAGCAGTGAACAATTATCTAAACATTTATCTTTTGTGGAGCTGCGAACAGCTCTGTAAACATGTGACAAACGGCCCTGAGTTGACATGGCATTTTTTTTATAATGGTTTACAAACCACATGAGAGCCGTTGGTGGTGTGGTATATTTTATAAGACTAAAATCTTAATCTGAAAAGTAGTGTCAAATAAATGTGATGTAAAAAGCCCAACATTAACCTTCAAAATGTATTGGGGTAGAAGTAGCAAAAAACCTAAGCACCGTATTGGAGTAAATGTACTTGATGTAGAAGCACAACAAGACAGCAAAGTTTTTATTCCTCAGCTTTTAATGTTGCATCACAATAAAGTCAGTTTCGTTGAAAGAAACATTTCATTTTTACGTCACAATATAAAATGGCTGCTGTAGCACTCCTAATTACAGTATGGGAGGAGACAAACATAGATAGTGAATTAAAATGCCACAACAGAACAATACCACAACGCTAACTTACAACACACAGCAACAAGTCAACAAGTCACTCTTTATGTGAGCGGTCTTTTAACAGCAATATCTTACAGGCGTGGTGAAAAGAAATGATGAGAGATTTGCAGCGTAAACAGCATCATACAGAGCCACGTACATTAGAGATGAACGACACACATCACAGATATTAGACTTTTCCCTCCTGCAGATGTCTGAGGCACAAAGGACACATTGGAGAGCATGTTTTCAGAAAGAGGTCGGGGTCCAAGGCAGCTATTTTTTAAGCACGTCATACGTATCCCTGTGACGTGCTTTTAGAGGCTGAGGGAGGAACGGTGGGGTGAGGAAAGAGAAAGGAGAAAGAGAAAAAAGGTCATTTATTGTTTCATCTTTAAATGTGATATTTGAAATGCCGTCACATTTCATCTTACCTGGTAATTATCATCAGTGTGTCTGCTGCTGTTCATTTCATTTGGAAGAAGGTGCTTCTTGTCAGAGCCTGAGGATAAAAACGATGATCATATTAATAGCAAGAAAAAGAGTGAAGTAACAAACAGATTCTAATGTTTTTTATTTCTAATTACTAAGTTCTATTATTGTAGTATTTGCATGTGTGTTATTTAACACTGGAACTGCCATTTTTTGTTTGTTTACCAACTACAAGCAGGAAATATCAGCTATTAATGGATAGACTTATAGATTTTACTTTTCTTTTGAGAGGTGACTGGACCGGTCCGAGCCTGAGACGCAATGAGATAGACGGCAACTCCTATCACAATGGTGGCCACCACGTCTCCCACGACTATTCCCGTTATTGAAGCCTCGTCGAGCTCTACGCAGTTGTCGCAGGCTGGACACACACACACGCACACACACACACACACACACACACACACAAACACAAGACATACTGTACTGTTAATACAGTTTAAACGCAAGTAATGCCAGTACAAAATACAAATACATAAGTGCAAGACACAAGTTTTGCTGCAGAACTTACTCCGGAATTTCACATAGATTTTTGATATTTCAGTCGGGTCAGAGCTGGGGTCAGAAGACACACATTTGTACTCCCCTGTGTTCTCATCCTTGTATTTCAACTCAGTCACTTCAACCTCATTTTCTGATTGTATTTTATAGTTGTCACCACAAGACAGCTTAATCCCATCAGAGAGTTCGCTCACTTTGATCTCAGGGTCTGGGCAGGAGAAAGACAGATTTAAACATAATGTCACACATGTGGTTGGTATAAGCAGCCCAATTTAACTGTTAAAGTTCTTCTTACCGGCACAACTGACAGATGCTGTTGGAGACAGTCGGAAAGAAACATGAAAACATTTATGTTAATGAAACTGGTGAACAACTTGGGACTATTCAAATAATTAAACTGCACTTGTTTTTTTTCTTAAAACCCAACGGATGTTGGAAGGCCTACCTGTCAGTATCCAAAGCAGCAGCAAACCGGCACGGAAAATTAATTGACATTTCATAGTGTATTTACACCTCTGAGTCCTGCCGATGACCAAAGGAGAGATTACTGATTACTGTAAGTAAAAGAAAGCGTGCAACAGAAAACAGGAAGGACGCCATTTTCTGCTCGCTGTCAACCATTTTATTGTAACAAGACAACAAGAGGCATGATGTAGGGTTATTTTCAAGAGAAGATCTAAAGTCTAAAGATCTAAATAGACTTTGGGTTTAGTTCATTTCACCAAAATGAATCATATTCTTGGTCTTTATCAAATTACACACTGTCGCACAACAAAAACTGAAATATACAGCAAATTTGAAACAAAAGTACCGACCTGGAGATAAAGAGCGGCTGCATCTCTGCTGTCACACCATCCAGTCTCTGTCTGTTGAAGTGTTGCGGTCTGTGTGTGTGTATGTGTGTGTGTGCGCGTGTGCATGTTAGAGAAGGAAATGAGTGTGATTGGTTCATTTTGTGTCTCAGCAGGCTTTGTTGATTTCTACATCTGTTGGGCTCTGTGTCTCTGTGACCTCCAGCAACTGACACAGGTGGAATATCCAAGTACATTTACCAAAGTACTTGCACTTACACTTGAGTATTTCCATTTTAGAACACTTAATTCTTCTACTCCACTGGAGTTCAGAGGGACATGCTGTACTCCACTACATATATTTGCTAGCAGTAGTTAAGAGTAACTCAACAGGTTAGGATTTAACATACAAAACATGTGAAGGGGTTTTATTATATGATGCATCGTTGTAAACTGCAAAAACATTAGAGAAGAAGAAGAAGACCACATTTTATTTATAGAGCGCTTTTCATGGTACACAAAGACACTTAACATTAGTTAAAAATGATCATAAAATAGAATACAGCCAAACAATGTTGTGTGTATGTTGACCAACTGCTGACCGACGGCCCAGAGTATCAGGGGCTCATGGGGATTCACTCTGTCTTGGAGCCAGTCTCAAGTGGCCGTTCATGGAACTGCAATTTAGGTCCGAGTGGGGCAGGCAGTCAGGAGGGTTGGTGGATGGCTCCAACAAACACCAATCTTCACCTGAGAGAGCGGTGTAAGAGCCATTTCTGTGCATGTGTTTCATTTTTATTTTTGTTTATTTATTTTTGCTGTGAGCTTCCCACTACTGGGGGCATCCCTGCTGTGAACTGTGAGTGAGGCCCTCAGGTGTGACTGAAGCAAACGGTTTTAGACTGTGGCGTGGCGTGGCATTGAATGGTGTTTGTTTTATTCTAAATTGGTAAATCTGGATCTGCATTGGTAAGCAGCCATTATTGGTAAAAGTGAAAGTTTGGCTCGTATTGGAAACTGCGGACCTGAAGAATGTGAACAATAAACAGCACCATGATCACTGCTGATCAAAGCAGTTGAGTGGACATGTCATTTACACGCGTCGAAACATCCTCACCATCAGCAACCAGGTGCCCTTGATTGACAAGCAAAGGGAGTCATTAAAAGCGGTGTTCATGTCCTGTAAGATTATAAAGCCAATCTCTGATCTTTTTTCCTAAACCCAACCATGTGCGTTAGTTGTTGGAAAAAAAAAACACATCAATTTGTGGTGTTGTACTGACGTAGTGAGTTTATTTTGAAAGAGACTGCATTTAAACGTGAAATTTCCTGTGAAAACAGAAGTGTATTTTGAAAGAACACAATGCATGGAACAGGCAGAACTTGACACGGTGTCCCAGAACGTCAACAACCAACACATCCAGGGTACCTTGCATGTTGTATGCTGACGTGGGAAGTCCATGACCAAACATGTTAACATGTGATGAGGTTGGAGTGAGAATGTGTTGTCCCTGTTGGCTTCATTTTTCATCTTTGGAGGCTATCATTTCATTTTCATGCAACTGCCTTTTTGCATTAATCTAGCATGTAAATGTCTTTTGTTATGTCAAAGTAAAAGTCCTCAGCTACTTTCATGTTTTATTTGGGTCAAACAAATGCACACGCTCTAAATACTGAGGGGGCTGTGTCCTCATTTCTAATAATACTTGGGTAATTGTACTAAGATTGTGCAGGACTTTTACTTGTAATGTCGTATTATTACCGGCTACTTGTATTCAATTAAAGGATCTGAATTCTTCCTCCACTGCTGACGTCAGTGGATTTCAATCATACTCCTGTTATGTAGTAGAGTACATAGTTCATTGTTAATTTGTTCTCTGTTCAACCACTGACTAGAGCCTTATATTACTGGTAGTTATGTTCCGAGGAGTTCAAATGTACCGCAACTGTGTAAATTTGTGAAAAATTCCACAGTCAATTTTAACCATAATGCCATGACTCATTTTTTCAAAGCAGCTGCCACATTTTCCGAAAGACACGAGCAGCAAACTGTAAAGAGAAATCCTCATATTGACTTCAGAAACAAAGTCACTACCAGCCATGTATCAGCCGAAACGACTGATCAGTGTGATCACTCTGGCTGCTGCTTGCTGTTTGGTTGCTTTTGGAGACGCGTGCAGCAGCTCCATCTGGTTAAACAAACGACACAAACACAACCATGTGTGTTCAGATTAATATTTTAATTCCCTGTGTGTCGTCTGTGTTCGTCCCGCTGTGTGTGACAGACTACATTCCCCGCTCGGCGCAGACGAAGCTGCAGAGAAAGAGCAAAGAGATGCTCCCACGACACAACTTCCTGTCTGAAGAAAAGCCACAAAACCTGTGACCTAGAGCTAACACCTGGCACACACACACACACTCTGTGACATGCAGTGTGTCTCTTGCACCTGCTACTGTAATTGTTTTTTTTTGTTATTTACCATCACACGACACACACTCATCACTGTCAAAAACACACCTCACCTCATAACCAACAAAAATCCTCCATGTTTTATAAAGCACCTTACAGCACCCCCTGGTGGGCACCAATAAAACCACAGCAAACCCCATGTTCACCTCATACAACTCCAATATCATCTTTATTAGATGTCCTCTTTTATACACATATACATATGCATACAAATATACATACATGACATGTTACATGTCCATATACAAATATGCACTCCATAATTATGCACCATCTTATTTGGATATTACTGGTCAAAAGGTTAAAATCTCACGTACAGTACGTAATCTTAGACATTCTGGTGTTAGCATAGAACAGTTAATGCATTCCAGTAATGCAACAGGGGTGGAGGACATCATGAGCAAGTGGTTACAGGAGGCTTTCATGTCAAAACACACAGAATATAAGCGTTTATGTTGAGTTTGTATTTTGCATCATTGAGACAACACATCAGGGGTGCATAGACCGGAGCACTTGACTCAGAGAGACAAACATCGACAGTTTTGTGAAGAGAGATTCAAGTTTCTGGAGAAACTTGAGAAACAGTGTTGATATTGTATGCGTCCCAGATAGACACAGGACAGTTACTGGGATCTGGTCATACTGGTCCAGCTTGAAGGTGACTGATGATTGGTTGAATGACTGACTGGCAGTTGCTCTGGGTTTCCTCTTGGACAGCTGCACTGTTGGACGTAGTCATGCATGCATGTACAGTGTGTTTGTGTATAACTTTGAGGTCAGTCAGAGCCAGATCTCCTCGCTGCTTGTGCTGTTCACCTTATAGATGTAGCCGACCATCGGATATCTGGCAAAACCTGGGAAACATCAGAAGGGATTCAGAGGGAACATAAAAAATAAAATAAAAGAACCTCACTGCTGTTCCTCCACGCTGAATCTGAAATATAAATAATGAAAAATCTAACAGGATCAGAGTGTGTTTGCCTGACCTCTGGCGGCGTAGGCTAAAGACAGATCTTCCTCCTCCTCTTCCTCTTTCTTCTTCTCTCCCACACTGTTCTGCTGGGCAGCCTCTCGAGCTACGAGAAGTGATGCAAGAGGGATGGAGGACACAGCAGAATGCAAAAGAGATGTTTGGATAATGTTTTGGGAAATACACGTCACCTCTCCTGCTGCAAGACAGATGATAAGATTTAATTGAAAATTGATAGTTAATTAAACTTAAGTTATTTTACTGTTAATAAACCATGAAATGATACTTAATAGTGTTTACTAATTATTAGTATGGTTTTGATTTGTGTTATTTTAACAGAGGAGATACCCACACACCAATACAACTGGGGTAGAAAGCCACAAAAAAGGTTCACAGGCTGAGATCAGTGCAAAAAAAATATCAATTTAGAGCATCCATGCATAAAGAAGGGAGCTCAAAATGCAAAAAAAAAATAATAAAAAGTTAACTGAAACAGCAGCAAACATTTCAGCCCTTGACTATCATCAGTGCTACTGACATGAGTGCTTCACAGAACAGATAAAGACACAGACAGATTACCACCAGGTGTGATGAATCAGTCAGCTGCTGCCACTAATTAGATGAGATCAACTCTGAGGAGCAACGATCTGACGACCAAACCGCTATCACCTGTTCAGTGAGTATTGGACTAATCACAACATCCTCAAACACCAATGTATGACTGCAGAACATATACAAATGTACAAAAAACACAACTATACACAGAATAATAAAATACATAAATAAATAAATAAATAAATACAAATAAAAATAAAATACAGAATAATAAAAAATATAAATAAATCATATAAAAATAATTAGAAGAAAATAAATAAGTAAAAATAATATAAAATATATATCAATGAATCATAAAAATAATGATAAACTAAATAAATAAAAAATATATAAATACAAATAAAAATAAAATACAAAATAATAAAAAATATAAATAAATTTAAAAAACAAAAAAATAATAATAAAATCATTTTAAAAAGGAGAAGAAATACAAAAGCATATAAAAGAGGGCCATGCTGGTACATGCAGACATCTATAGAAAGCAGGACAAGTTAAGTAAAAGCTGTTCAGCTCTGAGAAGAAAGATCCATCTACTTTCACACTGCAGTTCATTTATTTATTTATTTATTATTCATCTTTTAAATCACTTCTGAAAACCCTCTTGTTTAAACTGCCTTTCTGTGATTTTAACGGCTTTATTATTGTGTTTTTTACTCTGTTATGTGTATTCAGTTTTTATTGCTTTTTTTGCTTTACACAGCTTATTTGCTTTGTCTTTTATTTGGTTTTGTAAAGCACTTTGCAACTGTGTTTTGAAAGGTGCTATATGAATAAAGTTTATTATTACTATTATCATATTTCTACGGTATTCTTCTATACTTCACTATAATGAATAAAAGTTGTGCATTATGACAAGCATAGCTGGAATATCCCTCTAGGAAGGCAGGGGGCAAAAAACATTACCACAAACAACTGAAACACGGTGAATTGTGTCTGAATGGTCATTTATAGCTGCATTCAAGTCTTGTAGGAAACTTGGGGATGAATAATATGCCTGCTTGTCACAAGAACTTGGGCAACAACTGATGGCATTTTACACCAAAATAGAAATGTGTCAGAAACTTTTGTGTTGTCGTTCACTTCAGATTTCAGCATGCAAGACCCTCTATAGTAATAGGTTCAACTTTGCCAACCTTTCAGCACTGAGCATCGATCGTGAAAACAAATTAAATATCTGGTGTTTATTGACTGTTTTAATTGAGCTACAAATCTGGCCATCTTGTCACCCATAAATTTAACTCAGCAAAACATGGTATAACATCTAATGAGTTCACAAGTTCACTAATTGTGTTCACGGGTTGAAAACTCTATTTCTAAATGTCAGTGTCACATACAGTCCATACATATTTATTTTATATACTGCAGACACTAAAATTTTAGTCTAAATGGCACTCAGCCAACGTCTGCCCCTCCTGCACAGCTCCACCCATCTGTGTACAAGATGAGGGTGATTTGTCCTTTTAAACATCTTAAATTCGTACCTTTTCTCAGAGTGTTGAGGTCGTTGAGCTGCATGTTGGAAGGCAGAGACATGTTCTCTCTGGGGATGTACGTCTTATCAGCTTTCTCTATCTTCAGATTGGCTGAGTCGCTGTGCAGGAAATATGGAGGAGAGATATCCAACTTGGATTAGACGCGTTACTGGTCTGCAGGATGGACATCAAATATTCATAAGAGCACAAAAATGCTTTCATTAGTGTTTTGCTTCCAATCCGCTAATGATGCTGAAAGTATAAGATAGGTGTGTGATACAGCGTCAGTGCGGGGTCGGTGAAAGGAAGGTGGTTGTATGGATCATAAAAGGGGACTGTCAGTGTTCATTTGTTAAAAAAGCAAACATTAACACTCAATTAATTATTGTCAACATTAAAGGTCCCATATATTAATGTCTTTTTTTATATATAAAGCAGGTATAGGTGCTATATAAATAATGTATAAAGTATCACAATACTCAATCCACAGAGAAATGCGCACCGTCCATATTTAGGAACTGTGACTTTAAATAAGCCGTCAGGACTTTTATGAAGTTGTGATGTCACAACTATAGTCTATAGACCATTTCAAACTTAAACGTAAACATTTTCAGTGGGTCCCTTTGTATTTCCTGTTCATATGTTTCGTAGTGTATGTAAATGACATCAGCTGACAGGACGCTACAAACGCTGATTAATCGTGTTCCGTGGTGCCCTTTGACATGGTGTGTCTTTGAAGGCCACAATGACATTTACATTTCAAAAAAGGCCCAGATGGAAGTGTTGATAGGAGCACTGTTTTCTGCAGTAAGGAATTTTTGTACCATCTGAGTACTTCAAGCCTGAAATATCACCTCAACACAAAGCATTTAGCAGCTAACCCAGAAGTCTGAGCTAGCACAGCCTCTGCTCTGATGCTAGCGCTAGCAGCCAGCCTCGTCAGCCACACTTGACCAGGCGTTTAGACGCAGACTGAGTAAGTCTACCTGTGACCGACTAACTAACTCCCTTGCAAAATGGACTGCAGACCAGTTTAGGTGGTAGAGGACAGGAGGACAATTGTGTCCAAAATCCAGCAGCTCGGCTACAAACACATCTGTCAAAATTAATTTGAATTATAATTTTTAAAATACTTTCACAGCAAAAGTTGATGTATGTGATTATCTAAAAAAGGTTGGATTTCCACCCCTCTTGTTGGCTTGCTTTACTTGCTTTCCATTTGGATTTATTGAGATGTCCATGATTACTTTATTTACCTTTTCTTGGTCATCAGAATCTCCACTGGCTCATCTGTAACATAACACAAGGAGATGTATTATCCTGCCCAATAAGTATCATTCACTACAATGCACAATGGTACAGTCACAGATTTTCCAGCTGACTTGCTCGCCACAGACACAAACACACTCTTGTCTCACCAAATGACTTGGTCTTGTTTTTTTGCATGAGGCAGAGAACAATCAGACTGAGGATGAGGAGGGCCATAAAGGCCATGGCTCCCCCGGTCACTATTCCCAGCATGGGCACCTCCACGCGGGACTGCAGGAATTCTGGAGAGAGAAGGAGATAAAGAGGGTTAAAGTAATAGTCTGACATTTTGGGAGTTATGCTTATTGGCCCCTGGAGAGTTAGACAAGAAGTGATACCACTCTATGTATCCTCCTGAGACCCGAGCTTTTGTTTGGTATGCATTTTTAATTTCTCTTAGCTATTTTAGGACCTGATAAGTATCCAAAACTAAGCTTTGAACAGTGAGTTGGAAAAAATGTGGTCATGACATGGGGATGGTGGGTTTATTTTTAATAGTCACAAGCGTGTAATAAAATACAAAACAGTTTATTTCAATGCCTGAACATTCCCAGCTGGCTGCCAGCATTATTAAATGTTGATAATTGGTTGAATTTAGGTTGTGACATCAGGTGACCAAAATTCAATGAAAGGACAACCTCTAATTCCAACGCAGTTTGACGTAGAGTACTGATGACAGATGACGTTGTTAATTTGTTGGTTTTAAGTTGCGTTGTGTAGTAACCAAAATCTCAGCATCTTACTAACATCTCATGCCAACAAATTGACGCAGAATAACGACCTTTAGTCCTAAGGTCTACAGAACAAAACCCAACATATGAAAAACGTCATAATGTTGCATCCATTTTCATCCGCTTATCCAGGGCCAGGTCACGGGGGCTGCAGGCCAAGCAAAGCACTCCAGACGTCCCTCTCACCAGCAACGCTTTCCAGCTCCTCCTGGGGGACCCCAAGGCATTCCCAGGCCAGATGAGATATGTAATCCCTCCAGTGTGTTCTACATCTGCCCCGGGGCCTCCTACCAGCGCGACATGCCCATAACACCTCTAAAGGGAGGCGCCCAGGAGGCATCCTGATCAGATGCCCGAACCACCTCAACTGACCCCTTTCGACACGAAGGAGCAGCGGCTCCTCCGAGCTCCCTCTGGATGTCTGAGCTCCTCACCCTATCTCCAAGGCTGAGCCCAGCCACCCCACGGAGGAAACTCATTTCGGCCACTTGTATCTGCAATCTTGTTCTTTCAGTCACTACTCAGAGTTCATGACCATAGGTGAGGGTTGGGATGTAGATGGACCAGTAAATCGAAAGCTTCACCTTCTGGCTCAGCTCCCTCTTCACCATGACGGTCCGGCGCAGCGCTTGCATCGCACCAAACCGCCGATCCATCTTACTCTCCATTCTACCCTCACTCGTGAACAAGACCCTGTGATACTTGAACTCCCTTGATTTTCATTCCAAATAAAATTTAATGTCCGTCCAATGTAAAAGCTCAACTTCTTTCTGACTTCATATTGATGTCCAGTGCCAGCTAGACTGTTATGCAAAAACAAAACTGCAAATAATGCAACATTTGTTCAGTGTTTCGTAATACTAATACCATGGGTTAGACGTCAATGTTCAAGACTTTGGCTGTTCAAAACTGTTCATTTTAATGTCTGAATAACACTGTGCAAAAGCGAAATTGCCAATAATGCAACATATTTAAAAGCCTTGTGTTTTGTTGTTTTGTAAGTCTGTATGAATTTTCCTTGTTGTATTCCTAGCTAGGGATTTCCTTTGTGTCTGTAGGGCTGTCACACCAAATAAGCCTGTGTGAAACACTGTGATAATACAATATCATCCCAATGGCCTCAAATAAGTACTTCCTAATTAACAGTGCCGTAGCTTGTTAGCGTTGCCAAAACTGGTCTAATCTGCATACCATATCAAATTACAAACGTTATAAAATATAAATAAACAACTGTCAAGGAAATAATTTGATCAGGTTTTGGATCTTGCCCACTTTTGTGTCAGGATCGGCTGCAAACTGACTTGGCAGAGATGGCTGCCATCTTGTTTTTACTTGGATGAGTGTATCAGTGCTTTTTCTACCACTAGATGGCACAAAAAAGTGTCCATTAACGAGGACAACAGGTCTCAGTTAAGCAAAATGAAGTATAATGTGTAGCAAACTCAAAATGTCATCCCCTTATATGAGGAAGCAGTGTCGCAGAAGAGTACGGTAAATATGAGGCTAGCTAGGAAACTGTTAGCTTAGCATAAGATAGTCCTTCTTGGTTTCCCTTTGCATTTTACCATCACTGACCTGCCAGCGTGAGGTTGCTCTGCACCGTCCCCACACTGTTGCTGACATTCAGCGAGATATTCCCTGATAGGTTACTGAGCGTGACCTTCAGCGTGTGATTGGTCAGCCAGGGGTAGCTTCGCGAATCCAGGATGAGGAAGTCAGAGGTGTTGGCCACCAGCTGGCCAGACGGGTCCACGAAGGTGATGGTGGCAGGCGGGTTGGAGCGCACCAAGGCGAAGAGGACCAGGGAGAGACCGGGGTCTGAGGTTTCAGTGTATTGTGCGTTCAGCCTGAGGATCTCTGGCTGAACTGGGAGGAGAGGAACAACATTATTCATTGTATCAACAGAAAACAGCTGGGTCCAGTTATAATCCTGAAACATTTCACAAAGACTCACACTGGACATTGAGTGAGACCGTGGCGTTGTAGCTCTCCCCTGTCCTGGGGTTTGACACGACACACACTAGCTCCCTGTCCCACTTCCTGGCCCGCAAAGAGAAGGTGCTGTTGCGATGGGTTCTTGGTCTCATGACCTCAGAATCTTCATGTGACGGCATCACCAGGCGCCCCCGGCTGGGTGGAGGCTCTCTCTGCCGCTCCCCGTTCAGGTACCACGTTAGCAAGGGAGGGGCACGGGGATCCCAGCCGTCTGATTGGCAGTTGAACCAGTGTGTCTTGTTCTCCTGCAGCGTCACAGCCTTCCGGGGCCTTCCATCAATTTTGGGGGCGGGCTCAATTGCACCTGTAAGTACAGGATTAATGTGGATGTGATAGGACTGTGTGAGCAACATGCATTTTTATTTTCCCAAGAGTGTTTCACCTAATCCCACTGTGCTTTGATTGGCTGGTACTTGTAACCATTAAAACAGATGCAGCACAATAACCTTGAGGTAATTTTTGGTTGAATTCCAATGAAGCAAGTGGAGCAGGTCATGTAGGTTACAGTTGCAGTGTGCCTTACCTGACCAGGATAAGGCCAGTGTGTGAAGGAACACGACAGCAGAGCCCGACGCCCACCTTCTCAGACACACACACTTCATACTGGCCCAATGGAGCACCGCACACAAACAACTACCTGCTTGGAAGAAGAAATAATAATGTAGATAATTGCATGTCCATGATGGGTTATGTGGATTAATATGAAGGGAGCCACCAGCAGAAATCTCAGAAATTATTATCTCAAAACATAAAACCAAAACTATCTACATGGCTCAGATCCACTCGGGGTACATGATAGCAGTGGGGGAAAAATCGATACAGCATAGTATCGCGATATTTTGCATGGCGATATTGTATTACATTTTAATACAACTTTTGCTACTGGAATAATAAAGTCAGTTGCTTTTTCAGTCCACTAGATGGTGCTGAGGTCAGCAGAGGTCTCAGTCAGCGGCTTTTGGCAGGAACTTAATCAAAACAAAGATTGAGACACCAGAGAAAGAAATCAGAAATGTGCCGTCGGCGTTTAAATCAAGCGCCTGGACTTATTTTGTATTTTTTGAACACGCAAGGAAAGGAGGACTTGGATATGACACATGCGATTTGCAAACGGTGTCATATGAGAATAAAATGCTCCAGGAAAACCACGAACCTCTCACTCCACCATCCAGACATAGTGTTAGCTGCTAACGGCTAAGCTAATGCTTAATACGCTCTGCCAAAAAAATCAACCAAGACTGGACACACTTAGCTCGACAAAACTATCATCCCACTGTGAGAGAGGTGATAAAATAACACAGTCCATCACTGACTTGATGTGCAAAGATCTGGGCCCATAGATACAGTCGGCAATGACGGGAACGCCCACAAACGTCACATCCGGTTAGAGCCAAGGGGGCAAACAAACCGGTCTCTGCCATTAGCCACAATGCCGAAGAGTTGCTGTGTGCCTTTTTGCAACACAAATAAACAAAAAAAATCACCAATTAAAGTTTTACATTTTACCAAATAATAAAACGGAACCACAAAGGAGGACAAAATGGCTTCAAGCTATCAGAAGAGAGGACAAGTTTGGCAGATTATGGGACCCAACAACAAAACGTGTATGTCTGCAGTCAGCACTTCATTTCAGGTAAGTTTGATGTAATGTTAACCATTTCCAAACAATCGTAGACTATGTCAGGGGTATCAGAAATATTAGATTAATTGTTTAAACGCTAGTGAACTTTGTACTACATTTGTAATTTGTGTAGATTTCCTCGCAACACGTACAAAAGTACACATTCAGTAACGTTACCTAAGTAGAAGTACAGATACTTGTGTACAAAAGTCTGGTAAAAGTAGAAGTACTGATAAAAGTTCTTTACTGAGTACAGTATATGTAAAAAAAAAAAAAAAAAAAAGTGCTGGCTCTGAAATGTACTCCAAGCATAAAATAAAATATAGCCCTCTGAAGGACATTTCTATTGCCTGTTTCTGTGCAAAGCTAAAAGCTCTCTTCTGATAGCTTGAAGCCATTTTGTCCTCCTTTGTGGTTCCGTTTTATTATTTGGTAAAATGTAAAACTTTAATTGGTGATTTTTTTGTTTATTTGCGGTGCAAAAGGGCACACAGCAACTCTTCGGCATTGTGGCTAATGGCAGAGACCGGTTTGTTTTCCCCCTCGGCTCTAACCGGATGTGACGTTTGTGGGCGTTCCCGTCATTGCCGACTGTATCTATACAGTGCTGTTGAAACGAAGGCTTTGTTACATGCTAAAAACACTCCGTCAGCATGCGACTCCACCGGCACAGCCGCACCCAAGCTCTACAAAGAAGTGGGCATAAAGTTGAGGAATCTTTGAGTACAGCAGGAAGGGTGGTGTTAACCTGTGACGCCTTGACTTCAAGGTCAGTGGATTCATATGTGACTATATTGGCACATTATCTGACAGAGGACTGGAGACTGCTGTCTCACGTTCTCCAAACTAGAGCAGTGCACAAAAGTCGCACCGGAGCAAACACTGCAGACGTCCTACAAAATGCAGCACAAGAATGTAACAGACAACACTTCTAACCATTCAGTTAGCAGGATACCTGCATGTGAGGTGTTTGACTCACGTGTTTAATCTGCCCACAGTTCAGTTTGTCATGTGTATGCAGCATTTCTGACAGGTTTTATGACGGTGTTGGTCAGTCTGTCTGCTTTGCATCACATTTTGCCGCAATAAAAATGATTGAAGTCGGAAGAACAGACTGAAAACTTTATCTTCTGAGGTAAAACTGATGTTTGCAAAGTTTTCCTTTGGGGAAATAATCAGCAGTTAGGAAAAAAGGTAATAAATCGCAATGTATTGTATCGAAATACTCAGCATATCGCAGTAATATCATATCGTGAGTCCTCTGGTGATTCCCATCCCTAGAACATGAGGATTAAGGTTTTGGTTTCTAGTGAATTCATCCTTTAAAGACACATAGATTCTTGCAAGGTGCAGACGTAAAGAAGCACACAGAGCCACTGGAATGAAGCTTTCAATGCAATGACGACAAACAACAGCACACAGGACATGTCACAAACAAACAATAATAATCCCTGCTGGTCCAGCTTTGATTTGCAGACCTACCCCATCACAACAAAACATTCACAGGCCTGCTTGGATCGATGGTGATTGTGCACACGGACACTGTACGGTGAGTGCAGGGAATGAGTAATGTCTGGTGCTTGCTTGCAATCTGGGTCACATGATATGTGTGAGCACCTCGGACGAAAGCAGGAACTGAGCCATCAAGGAAACACTCATAATCCCACACATATGGAGACGACCAAGAACATTCCTGCGCACATGACAGAAGGTGTTACAGCTCTTCGCCTTCGGGTCGAGGATGCTGGGATTGCACTGACAATAAGAGCAAGGGGCTATACATTACACTGAAGGTCTACTCCACACACACTGCACTTTCTGAGGCTGCATGCAGGCATTTCAATGCAGATGCATGCAGTTAAATACACAAAATAATGAGCTTTACAACACTCACACACACACACACACACACACACACACACACACACACACACACAGTATTACCTCAGCCCTTTCTGCAGACGCTGTTGTGATTCAGCCTGCTGGAGCTCCATGGCAGCGGAGGAGGAGAGGAGGGAGAGTGAAGGATGGTGATAACAAGTGGAGAGATGAGAGGCAGCCCTCCCTGACTCAGTTGCTTTCCCATCTGCGTACACTCATACACTTACACACACATACACGTACACACACACACGGCTCTCTGCAGGGTACAGCAGCTCCAGTAGCAGCGTTCACTAGCTGGCAGGGGCTGGCAGGGCTGGCTGACGCAGGCAGTTATGCTGCCGCCACTCTGAGAAGGAGAGAGTGGGAAGGGAGGAGGGGATGAGGGAGAGAAAGGAAGGGAGCAGGCAGCTGAGGAGATGGAGAGAAACACAGAGAGAGGAGAGAGTGAAGGCAGGGAGAAAGGGAAAGTAGCAGAGGATGCAGAGAGATAGAGAGAAGGGAGAGTGGGCACAGAGTCGTGAGGGAAGAAAAAAGAGCCAATGTGGGAGAGGACAGGAGAGAAGAGGAGAGGAGAGGAGGATATAAAGGCTACAAGACAAGAGACAGAGCTCTGTCCAAAACATCAATCTTTAACGATCCATGACATGGACCTGTGGTGGATGGAGGAGCGCAAACTGTCAGTTCAGAGGGATCAACACCTCTCTGTCTGTCATCCATCCATCCTGCCTGTCACCAGGCATGTTAAAGTAAACCCTGATACACAGACACAGACACTCTACATGGCTCGCTGTGCCTGAGCTCCATTACTTCAGACTGAAAAGCCTCTGCAGTGCAGCTGTACAGACCTGAGCAGCAGCATGCAGAGCACTGCAGCCAAAAGAAACAGGCTCATAGAAGAGGTATATGTCCTTTGCTAATGCCAAACTCCTTGTCTTGATAGGCCTCTACCTTTGAATAGTTGTTGTTTTATTGTTGGTTTTAGTATGATATATGTTGTATTTGTTGCATTTTAATGTGTTCTGATTGGCTGCTACCTCGGCCAGGTCTCTCTTGGAAAAGAGATTTTCAGTCTCAATGGGACTTTAATAGAATAAATAAGGAAATAGTGTCATTTTTTTCTCCCCTTCCCTCGTAAAAAAAAAAAAAGTGATTGTTTTTGTTTGGGGTCTGCTGTTCCCCCCGAGGAAACTCCCGTCCTAAAGTTCCTCTCTGCTTGGAAAACAGATTTTGATGAGAAGGCCAAAAGACAATGCATCGAGCAAAGAGTGGATATCCTTTTTCCTGTGACTTCAATCATTTGTGCAGCAAGGTCAACAGAAGGTTGGGGAATATCTAGGCTTCCTGACTGATGAAACGAGCTACATATTCAAGACATATTGCATCACTGGATGGAAACAGAGAAGGTAACATTCCCCTGACGGGACTGGTTGGTGCGAGACACAAACAGGTGACTCCTGCTGCATATAGCAAAGGAAACTCACTCACCTTACACAATGATTCAATGGATGACAGTCTAAGTAGTTACTTAAATAATGCACACACTGAGGAGCAAAGAGTCCCGCAAACATATAACACACACATTTAACAAATTTGATGTCCTCGTGAGACCCTCCTCATATGAGGACATTCTGTGTAACTTAGACCTGTCGTCCTCGTTCATGGACACTTCTTTGTGCCATCTAGTGGTAGTAAGAGCACAAGACACTAATCCATGTGAAAACAAGATGGCAACCATCTCTGCCAAGTCAATCTGCAGCTGATCGTGACACAAAAGTGGACAAGGTCCAAAACCTGATCAGATTTTATGGTTGAAACTTGTTTATTTATGATTAGTTATACTTGTAGTTTGATATGGTGTAAAAATCTGACTAATTCTAGCAACAGTAGCAAGCTAAGACCTGTTAATTAGGAAGTAGGCTACTTGACTGAGGACATTGGACTTTGTAATAATCTTGTTTGAGGACATTGGGATTTAGGGGTCTCAGGAGGATACATATCTATGTGTAAAGGACAATTTCAATTTTTTAGCCACTGGTTTTCATTTATTTTTGTACACTATTAAAAAAACTGCGGTGAGAGGAAAAGTGAAAATCATTTGTGTCTCCAAAAGATTTAGAAGTCCTTTCCATCAGTTCTCCATCAGACATGAGGGGAACTGAGCTGTGAAATAAAGAGCGTCACATTGTGACAGAACGAGATGACAAATCGACTATGAGATATCAGCCGATATTAGCTTATTGCAAATATATTGATATTAGCGTATATGTCAGTCAATAAGTGACAAGATATTGCTGTACAGAAATGCTTGAGTAGGTTTGCGTAATTCAGAATATCCCCCCATCATATAGTTTGTCCACTAGAGGGCACTGACAAGTTGATTTTTTTTAACTGTAAAATGTTCCAGTCAGTATCTTTGTCACAAATCTCAGGGATCCCAGCCAACAATGTTTAAATTATGTTAGAATTTTATTTAATTCTTCTCAGTCTCGCCAGCACAGTGTATGTATACATGTATACATGTAATGTATACATACATATATACAGTACAGGCCAAAAGTTTGGACACACCTTCTCATTCAATGCGTTTTCTTTATTTTCATGACTATTTACATTGTAGATTCTCACTGAAGGCATCAAAACTATGAATGAACACATGTGTTGTTATGTACTTAACAAAAAAAGGTGAAATAACTGAAAACATGTTTTATATTCTAGTTTCTTCAAAATAGCCACCCTTTGCTCTGATTACTGCTTTGCACACTCTTGGCATTCTCTCCATGAGCTTCAAGAGGTAGTCACCTGAAATGGTTTCCACTTCACAGGTGTGCCTTATTAGGGTTAATTAGTGGAATTTCTTGCTTTATCAATGGGGTTGGGACCATCAGTTGTGTTGTGCAGAAGTCAGGTTAATACACAGCCGACAGCCCTATTGGACAACTGTTAAAATTCATATTATGGCAAGAACCAATCAGCTAACTAAAGAAAAACGAGTGGCCATCATTACTTTAAGAAATGAAGGTCAGTCAGTCCGGAAAATTGCAAAAACTTTAAATGTGTCCCCAAGTGGAGTCGCAAAAACCATCAAGCGCTACAATGAAACTGGCACACATGAGGACCGACCCAGGAAAGGAAGACCAAGAGTCACCTCTGCTTCTGAGGATAAGTTCATCCGAGTCACCAGCCTCAGAAATCGCAAGTTAACAGCAGCTCAGATCAGAGACCAGATGAATGCCACACAGAGTTCTAGCAGCAGACCCATCTCTAGAACAACTGTTAAGAGGAGACTGCGCGAATCAGGCCTTCATGGTCAAATAGCTGCTAGGAAACCACTGCTAAGGAGAGGCAACAAGCAGAAGAGATTTGTTTGGGCCAAGAAACACAAGGAATGGACATTAGACCAGTGGAAATCTGTGCTTTGGTCTGATGAGTCCAAATTTGAGTTCTTTGGTTCCAACCGCCGTGTCTTTGTGAGACACAGAAAAGGTGAACGGATGGATTCCACATGCCTGGTTCCCACTGTGAAGCATGGAGGAGGAGGTGTGATGGTGTGGGGGTGTTTTGCTGGTGACACTGTTAGGGATTTATTCAAAATTGAAGGCACACTGAACCAGCATGGCTACCACAGCATCCTGCAGCGACATGCCATCCCATCCGGTTTGCGTTTAGTTGGATGATCATTTATTTTTCAACAGGACAATGACCCCAAACACACCTCCAGGCTGTGTAAGGGCTATTTGACCAAGAAGGAGAGTGATGGAGTGCTGCGGCAGATGACCTGGCCTCCACAGTCACCGGACCTGAACCCAATCGAGATGGTTTGGGGTGAGCTGGACCGCAGAGTGAAGGCAAAGGGGCCAACAAGTGCTAAACACCTCTGGGAACTCCTTCAAGACTGTTGGAAAACCATTTCAGGTGACTACCTCTTGAAGCTCATGGAGAGAATGCCAAGAGTGTGCAAAGCAGTAATCAGAGCAAAGGGTGGCTATTTTGAAGAAACTAGAATATAAAACATGTTTTCAGTTATTTCACCTTTTTTTGTTAAGTACATAACTCCACATGTGTTCATTCATAGTTTTGATGCCTTCAGTGAGAATCTACCATGTAAATAGTCATGAAAATAAAGAAAACGCATTGAATGAGAAGGTGTGTCCAAACTTTTGGCCTGTACTGTATATATATATTCTCCTGAGACCCCAAAGTCCCAATGTCCTCAAACGAGACAGTTCTAAAGTCACAATGTCCTCAAACAAGTACCTCCTAATTAACAGGTCCTAGCTTGTTAGTGTTATTTAAATTGGTTTAATCTGCACACCATATCAAACTACAGATGTCATTAATCAAAAATCAAAAAGTTTAAACCATCAAATTTGATCAGGTTTTGTATCGTGTCCACTTTTGTGTCGGGATCGGCTGTAGACTTGGCAGAGATGGCTGCCATCTTGTTTTTACATGAACCATTGTATTTTGCTCTTACTACCACTAGATGGCACAGAGAAGTGTCCATGAATGAGGACAACAGGTCTCAGTGAAGCAGAATGTCCTCCTATGAGGACGCTGGGTCCCAGGAGGACATATCGATATGTAATTTTTTTTTCTTTGCTATGCTGTGACAGCCAGCCATGCACCCCTGTTGGTAATAATCAGTAGCAAATTTAAGTATAGTCATAAATAAACTTAACAAATTGCCTTTATTGGCACTGCTGGTTCTTGTAGGCCTATTATGATGTACTTCAGTTCTGCGTGTAGTTTGTCCAAGTGGTGTTGCCGTACCTCAGCAGAAGCCCTTGCTAGACTCCTGTGGGTAGATTCAATGTCAAACACTGCACTACTTCATCACTTTCACTTTTTAGAATTTAAATATGAGTGATTTAGTGCCAGTCATTTCTGTAGACAGTTGTAGTTTTCATTTATTGTATACTGTATAGCTGTAATTGCCTATGATAAATAATATAATGGGAATTGAGTTTTCACATATTAATTTCTTTTTAGGGACCCCCACAAAGAGGTTGACTCAGGCTACAATGACAGAAGTCCTACTCTGTTCAGTGGTCATTTTGCAAATCATGTGCACTTAAAACGGCATCATCATTAGAGATGGAGCGATAAGTCGATTAATCAATTGGTCAAATGACAGGAAGTGAACGGGGAACCATTTCGTTTACATGTCTTCGTTCCAGCTTCTCAACTGTGAGAATGTGTTGCAATTCTTTGTCTCATGTGACAGTAAACGGAGGATGTTCGGGTGTTTGACTGTTGGACAAAAGAAGGTTTTTGAAGATGTCTGATTGGGCTTTGAGAAATTGTGAGAATTTTCCAACATTTTATAGAGCAAAACAAATAAATAAATAAAAAAACAACAGGCAGGTTAATCAGTAACGAAAATAGCTGTGAAATGAGACCTTATGTAAACTGTGATAGATTTCAGCCTGACATGAGTTAAATCAATTGCCGCCTGGAAGGTGGAAAAACAGGTGTAAAATGTTAAATCTGAAAATGATTAGGAAAAAAGACATGTAAAATAAAACATGCAAGAACACTGTCATTGTCCTTTATGGTCTGTTAGGTGATATTGTGAGACTATAACCTTTACAAAAACACTATAAGCAATGCTTTATGATGAACCAGGCCTGCAGCAAGTAACACAAACACACACGCCATGACCTTTTTAAATTATTTCTTTATTTATATATATTTATTTATTCATCTCAGTTTGGTTGATATTCTTTTTAATCATTGTTGTTGCACTTTAGTATTTTTGTACTCAACAGAAATGAACATTAAAAACAAAAATAAAGGACAAAATGAACCAATAAAAAACAAAATGAACCTAAGAAACATGAGTAGAGCAGAGCTGGCTTGCTGAGCAAGGAGGCTGGGGTGGAGAGAAAAGAGGAGAAGATGGAAGAGTTAAGACCGAAAAAAAAAAAAAAAGGTGGGGGAGAAGGGTCAGTCTGATCAGGCAGAAGATGTGTGTGAAGCAGCTCTCTCTACTCCCCATTAACCTCTCAGTCATCTGCAGTGCTTTCCATTCACACGGGCCATCCCTTCCTGTGTGCCTCTGCTCTTTCCCTCCCCAGCACAGATCTGAAACAACAGCTCTGGCCGCGCTATGAGACAAGGTGGAGCCTCTGGTCTTAATTTTAGAGTTCCCATCCTGCTGTGGGACAAGAAACATGCAATGTCTTCCATTCCAGAGGTTTCCTCTTTAATACCTTCCAAGTATTCCGCTCTCTCTCTTCCAGATCTCACTCTTGGCTCGATGTGAACAACGAAACAGGAGGGCAGATCTGAAAGAGGAGAGAGCTGGAGGGGAAACCAAGATGGCAACGAGCTTCTTCTGCCTAATGAGACTCAGTTTGGGAAGAGACAAAGTTAATTTCATGAATCCGTCCTGCTTCACTGGTAACATTTGTACGCACTCTCACTTGAGACATTTGATTTAACCTCTATCCCATCTGCCCTGAAGGGGAGCGAAGGTTGGTAAACAGGAAGTGACACGGTGCAAATGGAAAGCACAGGCGCTGCATGACACCATCTGCAGCTCTCCGATGTTCTGTATATAGCGTACGAAAAGTCAACCGTGTAGCCAGGTTATTGTGAAATCTGGCCAGTATGAATACATACAAGTGGAGCTTTATTCTTTGTGCCACAGTCTTTTGCTGGCCCAATATAGACTCAGGGGTATTGTATATGGGAGGATAAATAGAGGTCAAACAATAAAATTAAATTGAAAAGAAAAGGGAGGTTCAATCTTCTGCTGTGGTCCCCAGTGTGCTGTAGCCTCCATCTGGCTGTGCTTGAGCTCCACTCAGCTCGGAGCACAGGCCGTGGTAGATATGTTTAAGGTGGGCACGCCATGCCCCGCTCTGGCCACAACTTTGTATTCCTCTGCTGTGAAAGTCCAACTCAAGCTATTCCTTCCCTTCCTATGGTCACCTCCTGAAATGTTTCCCTTTTATGGTTTCCTTGTATGGTGCGTCCAGGTGTGTCGAACTACAACGACATCCACTGACTGTTCATGAAACGCAGCCGTCACCTCCTCCGATCTCTTGGGCAAAGCAAGGCCTAAACAAGATTGGTTGAAGATAACAAAAAGAGTGGGGAGAAAGGGGGGGGAGGTCGGGTTATAGTAGTTGTAGTTTCCTCCTTGGTCGCCATAGTAACAAGGTTAGCCCGGGAGGAGGGGCCGTGTCCCTAAGGCGTCGTCCGATCAGAAGCCAATGCAGTAAAAGATGTTGGGAGGATCACAGCAGATAGGTAGGGCAGCGAGAAAGAAGTGGGTTTGTCCGTCTCCACACTTGTGATGTTCAGGATGATATGTCAGCTATATTACAAGTTATTCCCTCGTTTTCTGTCTCTGTCTTTATTTTGTTTTGTTTTTAATAGAGTGTCAAGTCTCTGTAGCACCCGAACCGACCCCAGACAAAGCCCAAAGCCTGACCCTGTATAGCCTGCCACAACTACCCCGTCAACAGAAAACAGGCCCAACATCAACAAGAATGACAGTCACAACATCGATTGAAATGATACTTTAAAAAGCAACACAAAATAATTACTCTCCTCTTATTCAAGTGTCATGATATAATAATATTAAAACACATAAGAACAATCTTTTTTAACGACACAGAGAGAGCACTGTCTCTCTTCTCTCTGTCCTCTTTTGGCTAGAAATCTCAAGATTCATAAAACAAAAAAAGAAAAAAAAAGAAAAAAAAGAAAAAACATTTTGAAGACATCCAAAAAATACAAATGAGAAACAATACCAATATAAAAAAAGCCTCCCCGATAACATCTAAAAACAAAAAAAGGTAACAAAAAAGAAAAAGGACTTGATACAGAAATTGCAATAGCGTTCTATACATGGCATCACTGTACAAGGAAAGGAGCAAATGTCTGGTAAAACTACCCACAATGCAATACACTGTCACTGACAGGGGAAAGGAGGAAGGAGGGTGGAGAGAAGGGGGAACCCAAGGTGGGGAAAGTGAGGACTGGAGGAGGAAGAAGAGGCGGAGGGTGTTGAAGAGCAGAAAAACAGCATGACAGAGAGCGGGGAGCAGCGAGGAGGGGTGGAAACAGAGAAAGAGGAGAGGATAGCTTGAACCGAAAGTGCAGAATTACTTAAGTAATCAAAGAACAATGTTGTCTTCCTTGCAACACAGAACTGTTTTTCATTTAATAATAATAATAATATTCATTATAATAAAACCTCTTTTACAGAAAACAGTAATAACAATAAGAGTAACAATAATGACCGTAATGCCTACATGGACATTAGCTGTAAAAATGAATTTTAAAAGAAAATAAAAAAAAGAAATGAATGCCAGAACAAGAAAAAAAACACAACAACACACACACACACACACACACACACACACACACACACACAATGAGAGAGCTGGTTTGTCCTGTGCGATGTCACTGAGCTCCATCTTTGGAGAGAACGCTTTTGTTGCCCAGTCGGAGCCTGACCTGAAACACCCGCCGCCCGGATGAAAAGGGGCTGCGGCTGCCGAGACTTCAGCCCGCTCCGGAATGATCTGCTGCGTGACAGCGAGAGCAGACTGAACCTCACAGACACCTTTCCCCCTCTGCTCACCTCTTCTTCTCAGTCATGCACACACATACACACTCACACCTAATGTGAATACTTTGGGTTTGTGGCAGCAGTGTGTATGATGCATCTTTGTGTTATTGGACTCTATGTTCTTGAAACTATGACTGTATCAATGCGCTGGCCGACGAGGCACGTATGAAGTATGCCAACAGTTAATAGAAGACGAGGGGTGATAGGGGAGGATTGGGTCAGGGCGGGTTAGGAGGGCGGGTTAGGTGGGCGTGAGGGGGGGGGCAGGAGGTGAGGGGGGTGGAGTCGAAAGAGGGAGGAGTTGAACCCACGATGGGAGGTGAAAAGAGGAGACAACCTGTGGCGATGATTGCTGGATGTCTGTGCAGAAAATGCTGGCACTTTGACCCTTGAATCAAGAGGCCCCACCTGTGAGCCCTCTCCCCCCCACCCAACCCCTCTAATATCTACACCCACACTCCCCCTCTCTTGCGCAGACTGCCCTCCCAAGGACAGATGGAGACAGACAGATGGACGTAGAGCGCCCCCATTTGGGCAGAGAACGGTGGTTTGGCGTGATGCTGCTCAACTCAAGTCAACACAACTCAGGATGGCTGATATGGACCGCTGTACACAGGATACACCCCTTCCTAGAAGAGGACAGAGGAGAAGAAAAAAAAAAATCATATTGGGACTACTCTTACCTGTTCTCCTTTTTAAACACAAGATTTTTGATAAATTGTTCTACGTTAAAGACTAAGTAAAAAAATATCTTTTTAATTTGTGTTTCAAAAATGACAAAAATGAAAGAAAAGTTCACTGCAGGGTGTCTTTAAATTGAACAGTTGAACTGGACTGGACAGTTGACCTTTAAAAGGACACTACCTGTTTGTACATCTAAATATCAGTTTACTACTTGGCTTTTGAAATCAGCTTTTCAAAGCTGGATAATTCAGTGTGTCATATTTATACATAAATTCACACATGCACTGCAATCCTGAATTTATCTAACTTTACCCAAAGGAGTTGTACGTGAGAATGCAAATGTCCGAAATGGCTAGATCTGACATTAAACATTAAACTGTCAGACCAAATTATAAACCTGCTACGTGACTGGAGTATAATCCACGCCACGTCCTGCCCTCTGCACGCTCTTACCCAGGCACCACCTTTCACCTGAACTCAACAGAGAACTTCCAGTAGGTGAGAATGCTTCTGACAAAAACCACCTCCTGTAGTCTGCTTCATATGTGAAAGAGAAACTGACAATGTCTGCACCTGATTCTTTTCACTGTCCGAAGCTCATATAAAAAAGATTTGTTGACAAATTTGTTTTCATTTTGACATTTCAGATTTTTTTTTTTTTCTCCATGTATGTCGATGCCGAATGGTCTCGACTGGGATTCAGTGTTGTAAAACAAAACACAAATAAGTCAAAAGGAGGGAATAGTTTTCATAGACACTGTCACTGGTCAGATAGGAGTGAACATCAACACTATCTCCTCCATTACTGAGATTTTACGGCACTTATGACACAACGCTTTCCTGCTATTGACGAGATATTCCATGTTTTTACTGTTATAAGATAGGGGGCGCTGTTACACATCTTGTGAAACAGAACAGTATTGTTGTTTCCAAAAACAAATGAAGAGAAAGATCTGCTGGAAACCGCAAGATGTTGTTTGCAAAGGAGATGCAGAGGCTTGTAAACTGCACGAAAACGCCAGCGCCGACAAAAACGTATACTGGTGCGTAAGCCGTGGAGATGTTGATGGGACTCAGACTCCGACAATTCCTGTTTTGATCAACATTCTGAATCCAATTTGGACGAAGAAGCAAACGATTTTGGTGGGATGGAACAGGATCTCCGTGACTGACAGTGACACACCCACAAGACGACCATGTAAGAAGCCAAGTAATAAATGTTAAGTAAAACATAAAGGCAAGGTGAAAGAACTTACTATGCGATTATTATATAAACTCCATAAAAATGAGTTACACAAAGAAATTGAAAGGGTGATGAGGAACCTGGTGGACAAACTCTGGCTGTTATCTCGCTCATTTAAAGAGGTGATACAGCTTAAGGCCACGCTGGACTAATAGATATGGAAAAATCTTGAATTTCTAATTATGTATTTGGCAGTTAAATGTGATAAAAGATAACCAAGCCTTTACTCTGTGTGTGTGTTTGTACCTGTGCTAGACCCCAGCCTGCTCCATGCTGTACTGCAGGTCAGGGGGCTTGTAGCTGAGAAGCATGTCACTGGTGCAGGAGGAGGGGTAGCAGGCTGCCGCATGGAGTTCCCCTTCGACATCACACACTGCATAAGGAAAAAAACATCTTTACTGACATGGACAAACATGTATAAAGGTGACTTTTCAGGTAGATGAATGCCACGCTTCCTACTGACCTGACTCTTCCCGCTGGTGCAGCTGCTGGCTTCCTGTCAGTGACGTCTGGCTGAGGATGTCCGACATGCGAGCGGAGCTTAGTGCCTTCCCGGCCAACAGGCTCATCCCCGACATGGGCTCTGCCTGGTCCTGGACACAAAGAGGAAAACGGTGTCAGGCTCAGAAAAAAAGGATGCAGCATGATTAGCAGCTGTGATGAGTCAGAACTTTGCTTGGATGATCAGGTGTCAATACCCCCTCAAAAAACATCTAAATGAATATGACTTCTGGTGTCACTCAGTCATGCAAACGTTTGCTTCCTGCCTTCAGCTGTTATCCTTCTAAACGGGCTCTCTCCAACACTGCACTGGCAAGCAAGATGAGCTGATACATCCTGGTCTCCAAAATACACCCAGCCAATATTAACATGCTCACAAATGTTTGATTATTCATCCTTCTTGCCTGGTACCTCCTTATAGTTTACTGAAAAGCCCAGTTTAATTCATTTATTATAATGCTGCAGGCGTAACTATAGTTTAGTGAGTTCAGTAGAAACTAGTAGCAAAGATTCGCTCACATAGGCATCGTCACAGGTCTGGATGGTGTGGTGGCGCTGTAGCTGTCCACGGGACCTATAGGCGTCACCCTGGGAACCTCGCGAATAGCCCACACCATTATGATCAGGCACCTCCATGGCCTGCCCTTGGGGCCTGCACTCCACATGCTCAGATTCTGACAGAAGAGATCAGGTCAGTACGGACACTTGTATACTGTGGAACGTTTTAGATGAACTGCTCCGAGAGATGAAGGTAAACACGACAGACACTGGAATATAAATTCTGATAGGCAGTTTTATAACAGCTGCGAAAACAAGTCTTACCTCTAGTTGCTGTAGCGCTCCTTATATAGCCAGCATGCCTGTGTGTAGGGGAGTTGTAGGGCGGGGTGCCTCCTCGGGGTGGCCCCAGAAGCTCATGACCTTCTCCTGCCTTGGCTAGCAGGCCCTCGTGTGGGTGGTGGTAGCCAGCCGGCACCTCATCCTCCTCCATGCTCTCCGAGTGAGGCAAGCTGGGACAAGGCGCCTGGGCCGGGAGCTGCTGTGGCGGGACATCTGGGGGTCGAATCTGAAGGAGGTGGTGGTAGTGTTGGCCTCCGGAGGCACCCTGTGGTGCCTGTGGCTCCAAGCTCTCACCCTGGCTCAGCTGGCGGAGAAGCAGCATCTCTCCGTACTCTTGGGGTGCACCGCTGGGTGGTGTGGGAGTCGCCGAGCATGGCCGGGGACTCTGCCTCTTCAGCAGGGCAGCCAGGTCTTGGGGGGGCAGCCTGGGGTCGGCGTGGCCTGTTAAAGAGTGGCGGGGGGACAGGAGGCCCTGCAGGGTGGGAGTGACGTGATGTTGTGGGGGGCGGTAGTCCAAAGGAGTCGGGGAGAGCAGGGCCTGCTGTAGTGTAGAGGGGGTGCCATAGTTGCTGGTCCCAACTGCCCCGCTCTGGTAATCCTCCAGACCAGGGACTTTGAGGGAGGCGCCCTGTAGGTAGGGGCTGTAGGAGCCGACCACTCCGGAGGTGCCACGGGAGGCAGCAGCGGCATCGCCAGAGAAGAGATGGGGATTGAACTGAGCCTGGTCATAGCCCGATGTGAAGCGGCCGAGGCTGCGACTGGATACAAGGAGGACATGCAAATGGTCATTAGCTTTTAGCTGTTGTCTGACATCAATGTGCACCCAATGCCCTTACACAGTGCAAACAGTGATGTGTTTGCTTTTAGCTTTCAACAATCTACAGAAGGCCTTTATTAAATCACCGCACACAGACAGCCTAGCAAACACATCAGCTCAAGTCCAGGTTGAAGTATTCACTGAGAGGTGTGAAGACATTTCCAAAGGACAGAATTTGGAACAGTGTGTATTTAAAGATTGTTACACATTCTCTCAGTGAAGGCAGTCCTGGTTAAAGGGGACCGTTCAGGGGGTCACAGGATGACTGATGTCCTATTTAAACTGACCTCTATATATACTTACAAAACACTTAAATCCAATCACTCACCCAGCTAAAGTGAGGTGGAGGATTTGTTGAGGATGTCATCTCAGCAAAGTCCATGAGGGATTTACATTAATTTTCATTACAAGTAACACATAAAGTCCTCAAACTCTGTCATCTCACACATAAAATCTGGCCTGAGCCACAGTGCTACTGTTTGACGTTTCAAAATACATGGCAGAAATGTAAAACACAAACAAAACAGTGAGAAACACACAATGATAAAACATAAAAATACAACAAATAGCATGAGGGCGTCTGTTCAGGCTAGCGAGGTCATGAGTGCAATAAAACTAAAATAAAATGGAAACAAATGGAAAAAGACACAGAAAGAGTCCGTTGGTATTGTTGGGAGGGTTTGGCTGCCGTCAGGGGACGTGGTGACAGGATGGGTGGGGTCACCTGTGCGTCTCAGCGTTGTCTGCACTCAGCTGCTTCCCGAGGACTCTGTGCCCAGGCGTGGACAAAAAGGCTGCCTGTCTCTGTGCTACGCCTCCCAGCTCCACTTCCTGAACCTGAATGGTCACCTGTATAGACAGTCAAGGTCAATATTCATTACTGATCACAGTATCACCTTCAAAGAGAATTTAATTTTAACAAAAGCACCAGAGAGAGCATTTGATTGGCTCTTTGCAGTCACCTGCTGTTGCTGAGGTACACCCTGTGCCAACGGGACGGTGGGGCGAGCAGATGCTGCTTGTTGATTGGTTGGTATAGAGACTCGAGGCATGCTTGTGGGAGGCGGGCTGCCACTCTGGCCTTGATACAGCGCAGGAGTACCGTGCTGGTACTGTACTGGTGACGGACCTCCTAGGGAGCGGAGAGGAGTCATGAGAGCAAACACCGTGGCCAAAGTTTTACTGAGAGCAGACATCATCATACAGCGTATCTACAGGTATCAGACACTTAAATGTAATATTTTGAAAGGCCTTTTTAAGATCATTGTTAAAAAATAAATTAAGACTTTTGGACAAATCATTCTTTTCATATTCAAGCAACGCAGGTAAGTATAAAAGTAAAAAGTATATATGGTCCCATGCAGAGGTAGGTTTGATGTAGGAATATGGTTATAACATCAGAAATGTGGACTTTCAGGTGGAAGAGCTTGACTCGTTTTCATAAAACAAATGAAAAGATCTTTAAATACATTCATTCATTTATTTTCAGTAAGCGCTTCTAATGTTAGATGTTGCGGGGGGGTGCTGGAGCCTATCCCAGCTGACATTGGGTGAGAGGCAGGGTACACCTTGGACAGGTCACCAGACTATCACAGGGCTGACACATAGAGACAGACAACCATTCACACTCACATTCACACCTACAGACAATTTAGAGTCACCAATTAACCTGCATGTCTTTGGACTGTGGGAGGAAGCTGGAGCACCTGGAGAAAACCCATGCTGACACGGGGAGAACATGCAAACTCCGCACAGAAGGGCTCCCCTACCCCAAGGTTCAAACCCACCACCTCGGGTTCTAACCAGGAACCCTCTGGCTGTGAGGCGACAATGCTAACCACTGCACCAGCAAGCCACCCATGTTGATGGCAATTAAAGGATAGTGCACCCAAAAATGAAAATTCAGCCATTATCTACTCACCCATATGCCGAGGTAGGCTCAGGTGAAGTTTTAGAGTTCTCACATCACTTGCAGAGATCCAAGGGGAGAGGGGGTAGCAACACAACTCCACCTAATGGAGGCTGACGGCGCCCCAGATTCAAACGTCCAAAAAACACATAATTGAAACCACAAAATATCTCCATACTACTCGTCCGTAGTGATCCAAGTGTCCTCAAGTGTCCTAACCCGACATAAAAAGTTGTTTGGAAAAACGTCATTTGAATTCTATTTTTAGCCTCATTGTAGCCTGTAGCTCTAACTGCCTCTCTGTACACTGCGTTTTTCCAAACAACTTTTTATGTCTGGGCTTCAGGACACTTGAATCACTACAGACGAGCAGTATGGAGATATTCTGTTGTTTCAATTATGTGTTTTTGGACATTTGAATCTGGGGCGCCGTCAGCCTACATTAGGTGGAGTTTTGTTGCTACCCCCTCTCCCCTTGGATCTCCGCAAGTGATGTGAGGACTCTAAAATTTCACCTGAGCCTCCCTCGACATATGGGTGAGTAGATAATGGCTGAATTTTCATTTTTGGGTGCACTATCCCTTTAAGGCCTCACAGATTCAAATTTAGAATAGTTTTTAAGAAATTTAATAACATTCAAGACCCAACATTTAAAAAATTGAATTTAAGGCATTTTAAGACTTCAAAGACCTGCAGACCCAGATCATGCACACTTTCTTTCACCCACCAACATCGCTCTGGCATTAGAGGGAACAATTAAGTTTTCCTTAACAGAAAGTTGAACCTGAGCAAGTCCCAAGTTTTGCATAGATCAATTCATGAACCCTTGCTCAATTTTCTTTGTGAAGTTTCCATACTTCAATCTTGCTTGGATGGGTGGCAATTAAATTGCTATAACTGCTTTTAAAGTTCATTGTTAGGCTTGGTTCTGACCAACATCCTACTTCATGATAACACTACAACGAGTGAATAAAATGAGTTGTTATCGCAACATAATCACAAGTTATTGTGTTCTTGATGGCCGACATGTTTACTCACCTGCTGCCCTCGGTCACACTTGAAAACACACTTTAACTGAGTCAGCATAAACTATGCCTTCTGGTAAATTATTCATAACACTATGTCAAGAATGAACGCACATCAGATGTCACTGTTTGTGTGCAGATAAAAAAAAGCCAGTGAGTAATTAAGAGCCTGAAGACGCCTAGTATCCCTTTCAAAAAACAAAAATGTAACTGTCATGCAACCATTAATGATACACGAATGGCTAAAATGTGACTGGACGGTCAAAAACTGAGCTTTGAATTAACCAGGCGGTCACATATTTATAAATCTGTCAGAAGATCATGATCAGTGGAAGATGGATCTATCCGTTTCTAGCCACCACATCTACATTATTTGTAAGGCAAGAAGTATTTAGCAGTATTATTACTAACCATGCCCTTGAATTATGCCTGCAGAGCCAGGCGGAGGGCTCTGGTTGGGCTGTCTGAAGAGGTGGTTGCTGGGATGTGTTGGCGGAGGGCTGGAGGGCTGGATACGCAACCTGAGGGAGGACAGGACAGAGTAGGAGAGGAGAAGAGAGAGATACGACAATGATGTAACACTTCAGTCGATAGCACTGCACCACAGTATCAACTTCATTGTTCACCGTTCAATAGCTGATGAGTAATACGTGTGTGTGCGCACGCACGCATGCCTGTGTGCGTGTGTGTGTGTGTGTGCGCGTTCACCTCTGGAGCTGGTGGGTTAGGTGACTGGGCTGGCTCTCTCCATGGCCTAAAGACAGACCCTGCAGGTAAAGAGAAATTAAATTTTACGCAAAACTTCAGATGTGGTTGTGACTATGTGAGGCTGACTGGATGAGATGATATAAGTGCTGATGAAAAGTGCACGTGTCCCAAAGAAAGGAATCAGGTTGAGGACACAAATGAGGCCACGTCGCAGGATGTCCAAGCCTCAGGTGACCAAAATCAATAGCACCTTCTATGAAGCTTACATCGATACTTTATAGATAACCACACAGTTCATCATAATACATGCATAATGTAAGAATCGCCATTAGCTTTCACAGTGCTGTACACGCATGCTCACAGTGCTTTACAGGGTCAAGTAACGCAGCTTCACTGATCCTGCATAAAAGGTTAGAACAGTTATAAACACGGAGCGTTCTGTAACTATGATGCACAGAGAGAGTAGTTTTGGCTTGTGATAACATCTTTATGAGTCATTTGTCAGCTTCAAATACCTGGATTTGCTGGTGGAGGATTTGTTGCTCTTGCTGGTAGAGGATATGCTGTTGCTGGGTGTGCTCCAGGAATCGCTCATCCTGCTGGGCAGCGTACATTTTCTGGAGCTGCTCACACTCCTATTGGGAACAAAGACATGGTCCGCAAACGTTAAACCTGCATGCTAACAAAAGAAAGTCAGTTCATGTGAGGGCGATTTATTTGATCCAGAAATGTAGTCAATCCTTAAACAAAAAGTGATTCAACAACAACTGCAATTTGGCTTTTTCAATCTCACCAGGGATGGACCATTGTAACAAAATCTTCAGCATGTAATTCTTGTGTTGCCAGAATAAGAAAATATCAAGAGTAATTCAACAATTCATCAACAGCAAGAGGGAACATGTTACCCTGATACTATAGGGATGGGACTCTGAACACTTTTATTGCAGATTACGATATAAAACACACAATAAGTTGATTGTGGTGAATTTTAAGCAACAGGATAGTCATGAGTATCGGGTCCAGCAGCACCCAAAGAGTCAGGGATTGCCAACAACACTTGGCTGGAGCAAGTAAACTCTGAGTCAGGCAAGTGGAATACCTCTCGGAGTTATCTGATCAGGCAAGTGACAAATAAATGTGATGTCTAATGTAACGTTATCTCAAAATGACCCGAGACTGTACTGCTGAAGTTTGAGCTTTTCATGCTGAGCTGTGTGCGCACAACGCAGCGATGAACAGCACTGATGAGAAAACTCTGACATACTGGACACTTCAGAAGTTAACTCTGGGGTCAACGACGTCATCTACAAGTAAAGTTACTAACGCGAAATATTAGGGGTGTAACGGTACACAAAAATCACGGTTCGGTACGTACCTCGGTACACAAGTCACGGTTCGGTTTTTTTTCGGTACAGTAATGAAAAAAATAGACAACTATTAAATATCTTTTACTTATTGGTAACCTTATTAAAAACATACCACCACAGCAGTTAACTCTTTTTACACAATTTTTGAATGAAACAAATATATATATAAAATCCTGCTTTTTCACACTGTTTGAATGAAAATAGAAATATAAAAGTGAAAAATAAAATCCTGCTGTTTTAACACATTTTTTGAATGAAAAATGTAAATATAAATTTCTGCTTAAACAGTTTTACTCAAATAAAATAAAAAGTATAGTGCAGCTGGTCAGCTTTAAAGCCTGCTCAGATTCAGTTTTAGTAGGAACTTACTTAGCTTTCCCACTTTGTTAAAGTGCAGTAAACAAAACATGCTTATATCTAAAGTGCAGCTTAAACAACACTCCAATGGCGTTGGTTATTTAGCGCGATCAGAATGGTCAGGGAATCGCTCTTTCTTTTTAAACGACGACGATATCGTAGTTTGCACCAGATTGCTCTTTCTAGTCGTGCCGGTTAACATTCAAACTCGGGTGGTGTCGCTTTAGATGCGTTAGCATGTTAGACGTGTTTCCAAGTACATACCCGACCGCTGTTCTGCAGTGTCAGCACACTGCTTTTGTCTTGTCAACTAGTTTATTTCCATCTTCGTATTTTACCCTGAAACCAAAGTGTTCCCAAATGGAGGACTTAAGGTTTGCGGGTCTTCAGGTTCGTCAGGCTCACTTGCCATGTTGTCAAAATGCGAGAATGCGCTGCACAAAGTGAAAGCGGAGAATTACGGTCGGACTCGGTCCGTTACTCAATTATGTCCGTCGGGGAACTAGATATTTTAAATGGTTCGGCTTGCAAAAACGGAATTAAAATAAAATAAAATAAAATAAAATAATGTCCTGCGCCCAATAATTCGGTACAGGGTCGTGCCGAACCCAAAGTCGCGTACCGAACGGTTCGACACAAATACACGTATCATTACGGCTCTACTAAATATCTCTAAACGCTGCATGCAGCACTTAATTTTTTTTTTTTTGCCCAAAAGCTAACGTTAGATGTCATGCCGTTTCAACAAGGGCTCCGGTGTGATTGTGTTTCTTTCAATCAAACACTTTTGGGATTAGTTAGATTTTTTTTTCATTTTGAAAACCAGTATTGATGTTGTTAGCTGTTCCTACTGTGTGTCCATGGTGAGTCTTGACAAATCTGAGGGTGACTTCCTGACTTGTTGACCAATCTGAGGTTGTGTTTCTGACTGTGTGGCAGCCAACAATAAAAGAGACTCTGCAAAAACAGGCTGCAAATGCACCAACCTCAAAACCTCACTTGAGCATTGACAGATTTCATATCGGAAGATAAGATGCCGCTTAAAATAAATAATAAGCCTGGCTTTAAAAGATTGTTTGTTGATTATCAGGATGATTGATTATCAGGATACCTAAAACTGCAATTATTTTGACCAGGATAATCGTGATATGAGATTTTCATATCACTCTGAGCCTCCTTCATACATTATATGTTACAATATTTCTGAGAAATCACCATCTTGCTTGCAATTTCAACTGCAGCGGCTCGTAGCACTAACCATCATATTTAAACAGTTTCTATGCAAACTGTACTTCGTGATCAATTAGCTCATGGTGTTTAGTGTTCAGAGGCAACACTTTCATCTACGTTCCATCTCCCACTGGAAGTTTAACACCATGTGGCATCATCTAGCTCACTGATGTCCTGAAGCTGGTCAAATAGCATGAACACGGTGTACTCATACAATTAAGCTAACACTGTGGTTAATTAACTACATGTTAACAACGTGTAGTTAATAAAACTAATTGTGCAACAACTAAAAGTCCTTATTTTCACACAGCGCAAGAACAAACCAATTTCCTGCTTCATGCAAGTGAGATGTTGGAACCTAATGGCCCTGACCACTTTGTGAAGAGCAAACTCATAACAACAATGGGCTTGTATGGCCACCTACAACACGTATGATGCACTCTGAGGTCGTTTAATCTGCACTTGTTTCCTTCCAGTTTTAAAATCTGCAACTTCAATAAACACGAGTCTAGGCCATGTGTGTGTTAACCTCCTCTCTACCCACATTAACCCTCTTAACACTCCACTGATGACAACCCCAGCACGTCAGAGCATGCCTAAGATGAAGCACCCACTGTGAACATGATGATTATCTTCCCTACCGATGCCTCCTACTGGGTGAGGTAATCCCAATGCAGTGTCACTGTGAATGATGTGATGTCTCAAGAACCAACTTGAGGTTTTCTCAGGTCAAAGACTCAGCATGGGATGACCTCAGGAAATACTGTATGTCAAGATTACAGTGAGTCTAAACTGTGTCGGTGAAAATGCTCCGATTGGTTCACCTAGTTTACACTTTCAATGTCAATAACTAAAAGCAAAAAAGCAGGATATAGATTAGCTTAGCAATATTTGGAGTGAATGCTCACATGACACTGTTGCTGCTTCTCACGAGCTGACGTTCATCCCTGTCATCATGATCCATCAACACTTTCATTTTAATCATTTTTACATGTTCATTTGTGAATACACTTAATGGCGCTATGTCTCAAAATATCTTACAGATTTCCTTATATGCTGACAGCTTGAGATAAGATGTTTTAATGCTGTTACTGTATTGACATGTATATTTGTCGACTGAAACACGAGCAGAATTTTTCCATTTGTCACTTTCCCCTGTTGGCCACAGTTACTGTCAATACTTTCCAAAGCTAAGTCCCTGCTCTGCCAGTTCTGCTGCTCCCATCCTCAGATCTGACCATCGTATCATGTCCAATTTTGCTACTTTAAATCCAGTTGATTCCTCTTGTAGCATTGCTGGTCAATGAGTAAAAGTCCCTCCTGTTGTGAACTGTTTCACCTCTCACTCTGTTAACCCCTGCTCTAATCTTAGTATACCATCACCGTGCCACTCACAGGATAAGACTTTATCCCTGATGCTGGGACATCAGACGCTCCTAAAGACCTGATTTAAACTCCATGACTCCAAACACGGTTAGTCAGAGATGATGAATAGCACTAAAGCTGTGTTTCCACCAAACAAGTGTGGTATAGTACCATCAGGACCTGTACCTAAACCGTAGATCTGTTTTGCATTTCCACTGCAGATATGTAGCGACTACTATCAATGAAAAAAAGCTGCTAAGAGGCTGAGGTGGCTTGTTCAATAAAATCCACGCTTAAGTCCAAAGACGTGTTTTATGGTGGTTTATTAAACAAATGACTGAATGACTAAAGCAAAATGAGATGAAGCAAAATATCACGTGATGTGTTTAGGATCAACAGAAAATATCAGAGCCTTGTCTAAGAAGTCGCCCAGCCAGTGAATGAACAGGTAAAATAATGTGACTCCACACCCCTGTGCCAATTACAGCTACCGGAAGTGAAAGTGACGAAAAGAACAAGTGTGTAGCCTACATAAATAATAACTAAACAGAGGTAAAATACATATTCTGGCTCTCAAGGCCCTGACACACCAAGCCGACGATCGGGCGTCAACCAAAGTCGGGCCGTCGGTGAGTGTCTGTCGCCCTAAAAACGGGATGGATAAAGAGGTTCTACTGGTACCATCCACAACTTTTGACAATGGATATATATATATATATATATATATAAAAACCTTCTAATGTGTTACGAAGTCAACTGAACCAGACTGCTTGGTGGAAATGAGGCTTATGCATTCTCACGTCAACACTGTAATTCTAGGAATAAGCTAACGAACTAAAAAAAGAACCACAAAATGATTCTGGTTATTTGAAAACCATCACACAGGTCTAGTGAGTGACTGCTCTTATACCGACTGCTGCATCACTGAATCTACCTCAGCTTATAAAGCAGACTTGCAGTGCCAATAAACTTTTATTTGTATTCCCAAGACTCCAAATTGCATCAGACTAGCAGCAATGTATCACTATTTCTGCACATTCTGCCTTGGGAGCCAAATGTGTTGCATCACAGTGTGCAGTCCTCTTTCTGTGAGCAGCTGAAAAGGCAGGGTGGTAGGGGGGTGGGGGGAATTTCTGAAATTTCAGCACCTGGTAAAGTAATTGTTGAGTCATTGGTATTGATCAGTAACCATATCGACCCTCTGCAGAAATGTTGCCTTATTTTCTCCTAAAAAAATGAACCCAATATATCTTTCCATAAAGCTAAGCGAGCAAGAAAAGAGCAGATGATATCTCGATATTAAAAAGAGTGATGTACCTGTTTGAGTTGCTTAATGAGGCTGCTGTTCTCTAGATGAGCCTTGAAGGCTTGGATGGTGGCGGCGCCATCAGAAAACCGTCTGACAGGGGAGAAGCGCTCCATGGGGAGATGAAGGGTGTTACAGTCCTTATAGCTGGATCTGAGAAGGGGACCACAGGGAGCAGACACAAACATGCGTGTACACAAATACACACACACCCACACACAAAGACACAGCATGACAGATAACAGACACATTGACACACACACACACACACACACACACACACACACACACACACGTGTTCATTCATACAGACACAGAAACAAGACACATGAGAAGCTTGAGCTCTTCAATCCTGTGCAAAATACGTTAAAGTTAAACATCTGACTGTGATTTACTGAGTGTAGAAAACATTAAGACCCCCATATTCACAAAACTGATATGTCAAACGGATCTAGCAGCGATCATTTATATGATTCCATCTGTCCTGTCAATCATGACAGAAGAGAGGTTATAGAGGGAGTTTTAACTTTGAAGAGGAACTGTGCAAAATTGGCTACAGCTGGTCCTAATATTTTTAAGAGCTGCAGAGTGACTTCAATTGCTATCATTTAAACCTTTGTACTTATTAACAGCTGAAGTCAAAGAGACAAAATCTTTTAGAATAATAACTGCCACAGCTGATCATCAGCTACAACATAAGCTCCGTTATATACATACCATTGGTAATGAAAGGTCATCTAAGGTCAACACTGCTGATATGGAATTTGAGAAAATAAACTACTTTTCGTTACACAGTCAAGAGCACATGAACAACTATGAGTTAGCATGCAGATGGCCAGCAGATCCCAACATCTGCTCACCATGAAGTATTCCATTTGCTCGCCATGAAGTATTCCATTAAAAAGATGCAGCTTCTATCTTTCATATCTACTGAAGTTCACCAAAGCATGATTCTTTCTTTAACAGGCACAAACTTCCTCATGTGAAGCCATATTTTAGACACCAGGTTCTCCCTACCACTGCATCCAAATACAAAACTGCACCTTGTGTCTCAAAAGACTTTCTGAACTGAGTTGGAGAGAAATGATTCTCATGGGAGACAACATCTAGAACTGGATGACACCAAGACACAAAAATATGGCCACTATTTGAGAAAGAATACACAGAGGTAATGATGTAGCTTTGGGGGTTGCTCATACGGGACCAATCTACTAATTCTGAACCGCTCACATACCTGCTCTTTCCACGTTTATGGGGGAGAAAAAATTACTTTGAATTGAGGTTTACTGTTGATGTGGAGATATGTCTGTCCTGTGCCGCACCCTCCACCTCAAACACCACTACTGAAAAATACCCTTCCTCTTTGGAAGGTGTACAACTTTCGCTTGGTGAGAGTACATCCTCACCCATGTGTGTGTGAGATGAGCTTTGTGTGCAAGTGAGTTTGTGTGTGTGTGTGTGTGTGTGTGTGTGTGTGTGTGTGTGTGTGTGAGAGAGAGAGAAAAAGAGTTCGGCTCAATATGCCCCTCATTTAAAGTGAGTCTGTGTGTTTGTGTGTGTGTGTTTGTGCATATACAGCTCGGAGCGGGCGTGTCCCCTCACCGGGTGTGTGTGTCGGGGGCCCAGCCCCCCCTCTGGCGGGGGCCCTGGGGCCGCTGTGACTCTGCCGAGGGCTCGCCATGCGATGTGCTCATGAGCGCGTGCGTCGTGTGCCGCTTGGAGCGGTTCGCCAGGTACCTGGGCCGCAGGGAGGGGGAAGGAACGGGGGTGAGGGTGGGAGACAGGAAGCAGCGCTGGTCAGCTCTCTGTCCTCATTGGCTAATGGAGACGGGGGGAAAGGCCCGCCCCTTCCCACCTCTGCCAATGGGTGCCATCATTCATATCATCTTAGCCAATCAGAAAAACATAAAATAAAATTACACCATGGATGGATGTTATAGCTTATGGGTATCCCACAACCCCCCAGCTTCCAATTTAAGGAAAGAACTGGATGCCTTTGTCTTTTAATCATTGATTTTTGCAAGCTTCAGAGTTAGCAAAGCTGTGTGAGAAAGAGTGAGAAAGTCTGGAGAACAATTTGGCACTTACTGAAATGGAAGAGATAAAGAAGCTCTTGGCCAAAGAGTTTGAAAGATAGGAGGGCTGGCTTTGGTGGCAGATTCAGTTTGGAACTGTGGCATAAGGCACTTGCGCGATGGAGAAAGGAGGAGAGATGGGGTAAGCACCACAGCAGAGTGGCCACCTCCCATGGGGAAAAAAGCAGAGCAGCCTAGAGGCACTCACTCCCAGCAACCCAGGACACCAGCGAAGTCTACAGAAGGTGCTGTGTGAAGAGGACCAACTGGGAAACCCTAACCTGGACTTCTAAAGCCAACATTACACCTCCATGTTCCCAACCTGTGCCTATCCCTACCCAAGGCCTGATCTCAGCTTCCTCTACATAAAAGCTCTGATTACAAGTCTATTAACCTCCACTGTGTGCTTCTTATGTGTTGAGTAAGCTCAGTGTGTGTTGCTTGTTTTGTATTCAAAACATTAGCTGGATTCAACACATCCTTCCTTTTACTACAAGAAATGCATGTCACTAGCCTGATATGTATGGAGGCCTGAGTTTACTACAGCTACTGTGTCGTTTTGATCAGCTAATATTACAAACTGTTCATAAAACTGATGCTTTGAGTAAATTACTGACATTACTAAGCTATTAAGCTAGCCGAATTCCCACTTCAACGTTCATACAGAACCCACCGACCTGTTGTCACAGGTTACAGGCCCTCCAGAGTATCCAGTTTAAACAGCACCTCTGTACAGTATACCCCTTCACCAAAAACTGTCATCGTGGGTTACCTCTGTACTGCCTCTTGGTCTGGCTCTCCATCTGAACCCTCCTCGTCCACCGGAGCTACTGCAGGGATAGGGTGCTAAGAGAGGCAAAGAGTTTACCAGTCAACACTCCTACAGTTTAAACAAGGAGAGAATATACAAACTGCACGCACACAGGAAAAAAAAGATCCTCACCGGGTTGGCAACAAGTGGCGAGGGCCCCCGGGGCCTCTTGAGGAGTTGAGCATGTAGTTGAATGTTAGCCCCGCCGTCGGAAGCTCTACGACCGAGAGGCCCCATGCCGTTGAGCAGCTGCAGGGTAGGTGGCTGCAGCAAGGACTGCTCCTGAAGGATCAGCAGACACAAGAAGTCAGACCGGTTCATACTTAGATCGTCTACGTGCAGGTTTCTGCAAAGTAACTGATGACTTCCAGAAGTGATGTCAACTAAATGACGACAAGTTGTGTAACACAAGTGACTGTACCTTGTACTCCAGCTGCTGTGTGGGCTGCAGGCTCTGTGTGGGCATGAGAGTGTGCATTTGGCCCATAGTGGGGGCCAGTGGGGGGAAGGGGGGCTGGGGCACTGCACCACGAGGGAACCCTGGCGGCAATTTCTGAAGGTCTTCCGGCATCTCTGTCCTGTGGTGGAGAAGAAAGAACAACAGGAGGGCATTAGTGGCTATGTTTATGTGCTAGAAACTAGAAATACGTATAGTTTGTTTTAGCTTGTTTGTGATAATTTGCTATTGGCCGAGCTAGCACGCTGTGCTTGTGTAAAAATGCTGCGGATGAAAGAGTGCAGCCAGAGCAGACTGAAATATTGCTTTTCTGCAAGTTTACATGTTTGTGCTTTATGAACAGCAGTGTTCTGATAAAGGACTGGCTTTTTACTTACAAACGTTTTATTTCACTTATGGTAATGAGAGTAGCTGGAGGAGCTCAGCCGGAGAGCAGAGGAGAGGTGGCAGCATTATAATAAATTTGAGTTACACCAAAATGTTCAAAAGTACCAATAAAAGTACTGGTGACGTTGAAGCTTATTAATAATACTGTCTTTAAAATGTAGCTGAGGGTTATAAGTTGAGCCTATATTAATGTAGGTAATATAATAATAACAAGGAGGCTGCACTGTCTGAACCAAGTTGGAAAAACAGCAGCGCATTAAAAGATTCACTCTTTTCATTTTACCTGTCACATGAAAAACCAAGACATAACTTAACCACTGCACCACCTCAAATGCATGTAATTTCAAGCACATTTCTCTTTTTGCATTCACTGATGGACCAAATAATTCCCTTATACAGAAATCTGTCTGTAGACTGAGCTCTTGCACCCATGAGATTGAAGAGTTGTGTTTTACCTTTGGTCTGGTACTCCCACAGTGTGCCGCCTCATCGAAAGATAGCGAGCCATGGCCTCTGGAGATGGTTCCTCCCCTTCATCACTGTCCAGTGCCATGCTGCCATCCGGCTAAACAATAAATACACACACACACATATCTGGTCATTAGTAATGCCCTTTGGTAGTGTGTGTGTGTGTGTGTTGCATGCTTGTGTACATGTGTAGCAAAGTATCAACAAAAATGTATTTCAATACTAATATACATTTTTCAGAGTTCAAGTCTTCTATTAAAATCCCTGCTGCAATGCAGTAATCTGACGCATTCTTGTGTTTCACAGCATTTGTGAGTCAGCTTTGAGGCTGTGTGTGTTCTGTTTGAATGTGGCTGCATGTATGCGTGATTGTGTGTCTGATTATAGTCTGTGAGATGGATCCCAGGCAACACTAACAGTAGTGAGCTGTTAACTGTAGTCAGCCATAAAAAACTGGTAAACCAGTGATTACAAGATGCAAATCATTAAAAATATGAAGACAGGCTGCTGTTGTGTTGACTGATGCACACTACAAAGGAGTGGTGCATCAATTGCCTGCTGGGTTAAAGGACAACTTTTTTTTTTTTTTTTACCAGTTAAACTCCGCGAGTAAGAGGTGGTTAAAATTAGATTTCAACTCCATTAACAAAAGTTGTGCCTAGTCCTAGCTTGCTTATCAAGCATGATGACCCTTTCTGCTGGCCAGGCATTGCTAGGGTGATGCAACCGTGTCGACGGCATCGATGACTCACCTCAACTATCTGGTTCTCTGGGTTGATGAGCTGGACATGAGGAACGGTCATGCTAACAGGATTACCCTGTGGATCCGTCTGCCGGGCATGTAACACACACACACACACACACACACACACACACACACAGGTTGTGTGAGGATTATACTAATTTTCTAGCAATCTCATTACTGCAGTGGGATTGGCAGATGTGGGTTAAAGCAATCAATTCCACTCAGCAGACAAACACATTGACTACTGTAAGTCAGAGTGATGAAACCATCATGAAAAAGAAAACAGTTTAAGGCACTTTTCAACAAAACCACTCTTCAAACTCTAATATTTAGCCGCTCCTTCTATGACAATAAAGAAGCTCTTGATATGACGACATATCCACAAAGACTTAATTTCTATATATATAACCAAGTAATTGTATAGACAGATACACATAGCAATCTAGAGTTCAACTGAACTGCCTTCAAGCGTCTATAATTACTTACAATATTCATATGTTGTTTATATCTTTAATGGCCAAAATCAAAAAAGAAAGGGATGACAGCTCCTTCTGTAATCGATTGCGTTAAATGGGCAGTTAATATCATTTCATATTGATCATCGGCCACTAAATCGCACTGAATCGAAGTCGTATCGTTGCAGACTTTGTAGTATCAGCAAATATCATATTGTTGTCCGGAAAATCGATACAACATCGTATCGTGATGAAACTGGTGATTTACACCCCTAATGCCAACATCAGTGGACAAAGAATTACCTGAACGGCGTTAAGGGGATAACTAATAGAGCGAGGCGTGGGTGGGGCAACACGCAGGGTCTTGTGTTTCTTGAGGCGGTCGGCCAGCAAACTGTAGATGGCACTGTAGTGATCGTATGCATCTGTTTGTAGGGACTGGAGAAGAAGAGGCGAGATAAATGTAAGTAAGTTAGGACTGCTGAGATTACTTAACAGAAGGCATCACTGAGACTAGATTAGTCTAAGTTGGCTACGTATTTGTGTCCAACCTGAAGGGTGCGTTCTCGGTCCAGGCCCATCTCACACATGGCTATCAGCACCTGCTCGTTGATGAGCTCCGTCTCTCTCTCCGTCTTCACCTGCTCACACTCTGCTATCAACTGGAGAGGACATACGATGAGGGGGGATCAGTGTCACATGTCAAACTTACTTGGCATCTCTGCAATTGTGGCACACACTAAGGCTGTCAAAGAGGACACTGAAGTCATCAAATTCTACTGATAGTTGCAAAAAGATATAAAATAGACAGTATGGGAGGAACACAATTAAACCACACCAAGGTGGACAACTGGGCAGAAATTATTTGGGTAAATTTCTTTGGGTAAATAATCATTTCTAGAGGGGTCTCACCCTGTCGAAGTCTGGGTCTGGATCTCCTAGTCTCATCCACTTGTTCTTACAGATCTGCTCCATGGTCAACCTTCTGCTGGGCTCCAGCACTAACATGTGTCTGATCAAGTACTCACAGTCTGCAATAACACACACACAAACACACAAGAGATGACACCACTCACAACATTATAAATCAAAGCAATGTGACTGTTGGGAAAACATGCAGCGGTACAGTAAAAATGCCAGCAAGCATTTACTAGCTCAAATAATTTGTATTATTCATTGAGAGCATTATTACTTGTTTTATGTTTTACAATACTTTTTTATGTTAAGGAACTCCAGAAGCTTCAATTGTGTCTCCTAGTTGTCTTAATGTCAGAAATGAGTATCTCACATGACAAAGAAAAACACAATTTCAATCAAATGTATCAACATAAATTCATGCTGACAAAAGCCACTACTGAGGGTGCCCTGTGGAGCTTTGACCACTAGGAGTGCTATGGAGCAATGTTTCTGTGAGGGGATCCTTGTTTTGTTTGTGTGCACCATAGACTAAAAAACAATGGACTGTGATGTCACCCATTGGTTTGTGGACTCCTGTTTTGAAGCCTTGGCTGAAACCAAATGTCCTGACATCACATGTAGAGTCGCTGACTATGAGGGCGCGTTCACAGGAAGTCTGGGAGTGCTTAAGGCTGTCCAAATCCGTAATTCAACAAGTCCACAAAGGGCCTTAAGTGGACTAAAAACAAAACTGACATGTATGTAAAACAGTTGCTGTAGCTTATTGAAACTATATTTGAATCGGTAGGGCAGAAATAATATTTAACAACATCATGATACAGAAATATGTAGAAATATTGGCTGCAGGGGGAAATTCAAGCTCATTCGAGTAAAGTAAAAACATTCGAGGGCTGTCTATGCAGATTTTACGTGATAACGGTGAACTCGTCATAGTACGTACAGTCTGCAAGTCCAGAGGATGGACATTTGGATTCGGCCCTTGAGTTTGGCATATTGGCCCTCCATCTTGTTTTTTGGAGTTAGAAGTGACTATATTTGGACGAAAGGGTGGAGCTATGGGGGAGTGAGCTGAGAATTTGACTTACAGGCTGTGGTAAGCCTGTCACTCAAAGCATCCTTGCCCTTAATTAGGTATAATTTCAGGCCTTTATAATATGTAAAAGGGTGAGTTATGTAAAAATTCAACCCCTGTACAGTCGTCATGTAAGTTGTAATTAGTTGTAGAGACAAATACCTTTTTGTACCAGGCTGTAAACATGTTTATTTCTGCTGTAAAGTCTCAGGGGATTGACTCAGTTCCGTACCCAACCTCAAGTGGCCATTAGAGGAACTGCCGTTTAATGACACTTCCGCTTTGGCTCCATTTTTCAGCTCTGGTGGTTGCAGCTTGGTGTGCAAACACACACGAGTGGGACAATTCACATCCTGCCATCTGTGTTACACTATTCCTCTGATCAACAATCTGTGGCTGAAATGCCCCAGCTAACATAATGATGCACTTGAAAAGGCAGTGACGAAGACTGCTAGCATGTGGATATAAATACTGAACAGTGCATTGCAAGAAAATGTTCTATGGGAGAGGAAATGCACACAACACATCCACTGGACCTCAAGGATACATACAGTGTGTTTGAAGAGACACACTAAGAACATAACTTTTGTTTGTTGACAAGAAAAGTCCACCGGGCGCCCTTAATGGCAACCTGTCAAGGTAACAGTGGTGCTTGACACTACAAAAATTGACTTTGGTGAAGTATCACTTTGTAATTCGCTTGGCCCTCGAGCTAATGACATCTTTCGCTGATGAAGGCATGGTCTGGAGGAGGAAGTAAAGGGACAAGGGAAAGAGTAAGAGTTGACTAGAGTCCTACCTGTGGACATGAAGAAGGGGATGCGGAACTTGCCGCTGAGGACACGCGCCCGCAAATTTTGTAGAGTGCTGCCGTCGAAAGGCAAGGCGCCGCACACCAATACATATAACACCACACCTAAGCTCTGTAGAGAGAAAAGGCAGCGGGAAACAAACCATGAGTGCATAATTTTTAAACAGGAACTTTAACAAACAATTCTTTTAAACATTAATAAATCTAGAGCGCTACAGGATACTGAAGAAGGTGGATATTTTATTTTAGGAAAAATATCTTTCAGGGCCTCATTCATTCAGGATCCTTTTTTTGTCTTCAAGCCATGTAGCTACACCCTCTACTGCAGCCCAACGGCGCTTTATGCATACCTAACAGTCTACTCACCCATATATCTACTTTAGGTCCGTCATACTCCTTGCCCTCAAAGAGTTCTGGTGCGGCATAGGGAGGGCTGCCGCACCATGTCTTCAACAGCTGTCCTCGAGAAAACAGGTTACTGAAGCCAAAATCTGACAGGGAGGAGAGGAGAGGTTCACTCAATCTTATCACTTTACTTGACAAAGTAAAATCAACCAACCCTGGAAAACGCTCCAAAAGTACGTGTTGACACTTGCCTACACCCACTCGCCAAGACAGCCCAAAACCACTAAATTAAGTTTCCCACCCAAACATTCTTAAGTGCAAACACACACACTAACACACACCTGCGATTTTGATATTGAGGTTGTGGTCCAGCAGCAGATTCTCAGCCTTCAGGTCTCTGTGGACAATGTTGCGGCAGTGACAGAAATGGACCGCTGCCACGATCTGTTTGAACTTCTTCCTGGCGTCCTTTTCCGCCATACGCCCATGAGCCACCAGGTGGTCTGCACACACACACACACACACACACAATGTTAAGTTTAAAGATTTATGATCCTAAGTTGTATCTTTAGAAATACAGAAAGTGAAGACTGAGGCTGTTCTGATTTAGCCTAATAAATCACAACATTAAATCATCAAGGAGGGATATTTTCATCCTTTAGAAAGCAGAGAAATGGGACATAGGAGACGAGGCATGACTCAGAGTGTCAGAGACACATTATCTACAAATAAGTAGCACAATAGAAAAAAGGAAGATGAAATCAAGCCGTTAATTTTTTAAAAAAAATTTTTTTAAAGGCAATTCAAGAAGAAATGAACATGCAGAGCAAACAAACCAATCATGATGGTTAAAAAAAAAATAAAAAAATTAAACCTTCTTACAACCAAAATGTTAATTAGATCAAGAATGTATTTGGCAAAACTAACAGATATTTAATTTCTGTATTTATTTATGCAATTTTTTGTTTTGTTATTAGGGAAATAACGTGACAAAAAAAAGAATACAGACATAGAAGACAGACAGGACAGACGTATTGGACAGACGTACAGACGATACCATAAAGCAGTCATGTGCTGTTATAATAAGAGTCTTGTTTGAAATTTCAAAGACAGCTCTACAGTCTGTATTCTGAGACTGGTAAAAACACAATCTGTGAAGCAGAAGGAGAGGCAACGATGAAGACAATCCACATCAAGGCAACAGAGGGGAACTTCCTTACCGAATATCTCTCCACCGCTAGCGTACTCTGTTACCAGATAGATCATCCTCTCTGTCTCCATCACCTGAGGACATAAACAGATGATAACAACCAGGACCTACAGACCCTCTGACAACTCTGGGCCAACATCTAGTGATGGGCGGTTCACCCGTTACACAACAGAATGACTAAGCAGCGTTTGGCATTCACACAGGAAGATTTAAATAGAACAAAAACTGCCATTTACTCAGTGTAGCGTTCAACGTATGTACTGTGTGTGTGAGGGCTTCGACATTAGGATCAGATTATGTTTAAACTGCCGGGGGCTGTTTGAGACATGATGTAAAAGTTGGTTTGTGACAGGTTGGTTTGGTGTTACAATCCCCATAGAGCTGGAAAAGTCTGGCTGACTCTCTTCTACCGCAGAGTCTCACCAGAGCTAAGTTCTCAGGCAGAAGACTGTGGTTTTACTGGGTGGCCCCCCACATGTATAACAGGTACATTTTCCAATTAAATACCAACCAGTGGGTGAAACTGTAAACATCTTGTTACGGTTAACCCCATAAATATGGCAGGTAACATCAGATCCCACTAAACCAACACACATTGTATCCGTCCCTTTTCCTACTGGGCCACGGGTCTCGGGTGTAAGATGTGAGCGGCGTGCGTTATCGGCTCTGTGGGTGAGTGTGAATGTGTACCTGGTAGAGGCGGATGATGTGGGGGTGCTTCAGCAACTTCATGATTTGCACCTCTCTGAAGATCTTTTTCAGGTTCTCGTCGTCCAGCTGGGTCTTATCCACTATTTTTATAGCCACCTGGAGACGGAGAGACAAGAAAGAGATGGAGGGAGGGATCAGGATGAATGATGAGAGAGGGCAAGATAAAGGAGGATGCAGAGAGGGAGGGAGGAAGCGTGGAAGACAGAAAGTGACGGAGACGGAGGGGAGAGTGAAAGAGCGAGGGAACAAGACAAGAAAAAAACATGTTATAAGACATGATATTTGTTTACCAGCTCTTGAGTGTTCAAAATACAGAGGATACAATAGGGATGTCAATGAATATTATAAAGTCCACTATATAATGGAAAACAGACATTAGGAAATGAAAATTAGAATAGAATAACATATCAATTATTAACTGTTCATCTGATCTCACTTCGAGACATCACATTTTCGGGTCTCACTTTAACACCAACCACAGAGGGAAGAAAAAGAAGGAGAAAGAGGTCTATGGTCTTTGAGTTAAGTATACAGTCAGGTCCATAATTATTTGGACAATGATACAGTTGTCGTCATTTTGGCTCTGTACACCACCACAATGGGTTTTAAATGAAACAATGAATACCTGCTTAAAGTGCAGACTCTCAGCTTTCATTTAAGGCTTTTTTCAAAAATGTAGTATGAACCGTGTAGGAATTACAACCATTTCTTCACACAGTCCCCCGACTTTAAGGGCTCATAAGTATTTGGACAAACTAACATAATCATCAATTAAACAGTCAGTTTTAATACTTGGTTGCAAATCCTTTACAGTCAATGACTGCCTGAAGTGTTGGACACACAGGCATCATCAGATGCTGGGTTTCTTCCCTGGTGATGCTCTGCCAGCCCTTTACTGCAGCCGTCTGCACTTCCTGCTTGTGTTTTGGGTGTTTTGCCCTCAGTTTTGGCTTCAGCAAGAGAAACGCATGCTCAATTGGATTCAGGTCAGATGATATGACTTGGCCATTGCAGAACATTCCACTTCTTTGCCTTAAAAATGTCTTTGGTTGCTTTTGCAGTATGCTTCAGGTCAATGTCCAACTGCACTGTGAAGCATCGTCCAATGAGTTTTGAAGCATTTGGTTGAATCTGAGCAGATAATGGTGCCCCAAACACTTCAGCTTTCATCCTGCTGCTCTTGTCAGCAGTCACATCATCAATAAATACAAGAGAACCAGTTCCACTGGCAGCCATACATGGCCATGACATAACAGTACCTCCACCATGCTTCACTGATGAGGTGGTGTGCTTTGGATCATGAGCAGTTCCTTCCCTTCTTCCTTCTCTTGTCTTCCCATCATTCTGGTAGTTGATCTTTGTTTTATCTGGCCATAGTATACTGTTCCACAACTGTACAGGCTTTTTAGATGATTTTTGACAAACTCTAATCTGGCCTTCCATTTTTAAGGCTAACCAATGGTTTGCATCTTGTGATAAACCCTCTGTATTTATTCTAGTGAAGTCTTGTCTTGCTTACAAGAGCAGCAGGATGAAAGATGAAGTGTTTGGGGCACCATTACCTGCTCAGATTCAACCAAATGCTTCAAAACTCATTGGACGATGCTTCACAGTGCAGATGGACATTGACCTGAAGCATATTGCAAAAGCAACCAAAGACATTTTTAAGGCAAAGAAGTGGAATGTTCTGCAATGGCCAAGTCATATCATCTGACCTGAATCCAACTGAGCATACGTTTCTCTTGCTGAAGCCAAAACTGAGGGCAAAACACCCAAAACACAAGCAGGAAGTGCAGACGGCTGCAGTAAAGGGCTGGCAGAGCATCACCAGGGAAGAAACCCAGCATCTGATGATGTCTATGTGTCCAACACTTCAGGCAGTCATTGACTGTAAAGGACTTGCAACCAAGTATTAAATCTGACTGTTTAATTGATGATTATGTTAGTTTGTCCAAATACTTATGAGCCCTTAAAGTCGGGGGACTGTGTGAAGAAATGGTTGTAATTCCTACACGGTTCATACTACATTTTTGAAAAAAGCCTTAAATTAAAGCTGTGAGTCTGCACTTTAAGCAGGTATTCATTGTTTCATTTAAAACCCATTGTGGTGGTGTACAGAGCCAAAATGACCACAACTGTATCATTGTCCAAATAATTATGGACCTGACTGTATAAGACATTATTTTATTTGTTTATATTGTAATCTGCAGGTATGTAGATCTTTTCAAAGACATATTTATGTTGAAATAAATATACCTATACAGGTAGTTATGCCTTTTGTCATATTGCTTTGCCCTCCAATTGGCATAATGAAGATCAGGGATGCAGCCTTTGTCAATGATGCCCCAAAGCTATGGAACACACTACCTACAGGTATCAGGGAAGCTATCTCGCTAAATATTTTTAAAAAGAAAGCTAAAAACGTGTCTGTTCACTCTCGCCTTTAACTTGCTCTGACTTCCTCATACAGGTCTGAAACTCTTTCCATTTACACTTTTACTTTCTATTCACGCTTCACGCTGCTGCAACTCTTTTAAAATCTAATTTGATTTTATGATTTAAAGTTTTACAACTTTATGATTTTATGAATCAGTTTATCTATGTGTTTTAAATGTCCTTTTATATTGAACTGCCTTGTCTGTTTTCATGTGAAGCACTGCCCTTATTGTAAAGCACTTTGTGCTGCATTTCTTGTATGAAAGATGCTATGTAAATGAAGTTTATTATTATTATTATAATAATAATAATAAACAAAACAGATCGTTGATAGTTCATGTGTTTTGGGGGGGATTTTTTTGGAATGAATAATTGAGATTCATTTTGAGTAAATGCTGACAGCCCTGTAATACATCCACATTAATAGTATTTAGCTGACGCTTAAATTACAGGCAGCAAATCCAGGGCACAGTCCCAGTGCCCTTTCAATACTGCTATGATGACATAATAATCATAGAAGAACAAAGTGCCAAGAAACCAGCAAAACAGCTGAAGGGAGGCTGTGAGTCAGACAGACTCAATTTAACATGACCTGACACCTCTAATCCGTTAACAAGCATGCAAAACAGGTAATAAACACAAATAATTATCTGCCACTGAGATAAAAACACAAGATACTGCGAGGAGATGCTGGCACTTCTTAAGGCGATGAAAGGCCAAACTGTGTGTTGTCAAACAGTGCTTTCTCCGGATTCCAGCTTGTTTGGGTAACGTGACCTGAGCCGTGACCTTCGACCGCGAGCAAGACTCTTGCGTAACGGCTGAGCCCCTGACAATGGCTCCGGCAGTGTGGACGGTGATGGTGTGTGACAGGAGCTTTGCGCTGCCACTTATGAACGGGTAGACGACTTTAATGACTTAATCAAGCGAAGCTAATGGGGCTGCCCCAAAACACATCTTTGTCCAAAAATAGATGAGAGGGTACAGTCTGAGCGCATGTGAAAAAATGAAAAGCATGCGTCCTGTGTTACCACACACACAAACAGCACCTCATCCGTTAAATTCCGGTAAGTGCCATCCTGAGCTCTCCCTTTCCTGATAACAGACATGAAGAAGGCCATCTGAAACCCAACAAGGGTGACTTCCTGTTGCAGACAGGAAGGGGAAGTAAGGGAGAGCGAAGAGAAGGCTCCTGGGAGAGCACAGAACCACATCTAACAGTGGCATTAATCCAGATCAGTGTGCTTCTGTGTGTAGTTTCCCTTGAATGGCAATGTACAACTGCTGAAAACGTGTACTGTAGTCGTCCTCACGTATTAATTTATAAAGACTGATGTCAGTTTACCGAAATTAATTTGATCGTTCAATTATGCAGTTTTTGTGGATGAGTTCCTAATTTTAAAAAATGGCGTTACATCCTGTGGGTTTATTTTTAATTAAAATAGTGGAGTGTCACCCAGCCTTAGGAAGCTTACAACCCAACCAATGAAGTTACACTGATGTTTATGCCAAATACAAGTCAAATATCAAGACACTGAACATCCGCAAGAAACAGAGATAAAATAAGTTTTATTCAAACACCCCTTGCCATTTATGTATATACGTATGTGCCTGGTAGGAATGTGCGTCGTTGTGATATTTTAAGCTCTGGGAATCTATTCTTGGCATTGGCAGTCATCCAGCTTTGTTGATGTAATTGCTCCCCTCTGCATCTTCTAGAGGGTAACAACAGGACAGCTGGATCACACATTCACCTCTACACTCACAGCGTATGCCAACATCTACACGTACACATCATGCTCAATTTGAGGACAATGAATCCTGAAAATGGGGAAAATTGGGCCATGATTACAATCGTACAGACAGAGGCTTGGTGTGTGTCTGAATACAAAAATAAAACCTTGTGGCAGGGAGATTGTTCAATGGCTAGATGACAAGATAGACAAATGGCACATTGGGACAGTTAGCCATCACTGTGGAGTTGCAAACATGTTATGTTTTATATATTGGTCAGTCAGCTGCTGTGTTTCTCCGACCACAGATTAACATGGCGGACAATCAATTAAGGACACAGCTTCATTTGCATCCCTAACAGGCATAGACATAGCTGGACAAGGGGGGATGCTAAATGGTAGGCAGTATTTTTGCAAAAAAATATACGACCTTTGTTCATCACAAAGGTTAGATTCCCAGCTTTAGCTCCAGCCAATGTACAGTAAAGCTTGCACTTCTAAGCTAGTTCACACTACACGACTTTTCCACTCACCAACAGTTTATGGAGCTACTCAACAAAGCCCCTGATTACAGGCAAATCGGCGTTACCTCAGCACTCACAAATTGGCGTGTGAGTGCTGTATATGAACTGGTCAAAGACACAAGCTAGATGTCTAGCTGGTTAAATACCTGGACCTGATGGTGAGCTACGACCAACAAGAGTGAAAGGCACAGACTGAGAGGAAACCTCTGTAAGGGGTCGCCTGTTACAGTAGGAACTTAAATGTATGTGTTGCATCTGCAGCACAGACTGAAGTTGCCGGTGCACCTTGAGGAAACAGGCTACAATTAGTGAGATGTGTGGAAACAGGCTATTTTGTGAACATGTGTGTCTGTGACAACAAAAAATCTGGTCTAACACACGGTTTTATGTCATTTCCCGTGTCGTGTTTTCCTGACAAAGTGTAGTTTGGAGCACAGACGTACTCATCAAGGATTCCTCCTCCTGGTTTAAGATCGTGAAGTGAGTGACCTCCTGTTGCCGGTCAGTCATGTAGTGTGAAAACCATGATGACTCCAAGACTCCCGATAACGAGACAGCAAGTTGTGTCGTGCGAACAGTTCAGAGATTTGAGGACTCTGATGGACGTATAGTGTAAACTTAGCTTTAGTAGCCTTGCAGTGTTTAGACTGCTTTGCATTAGCTTTCAATGACTCTGGAATTTTCCATCAAAAGATCTGGGTGTGCGCACACACACACACACACACACACACACATAAATACACACTCCTAAGAGGCCGGCTGCAATGAGATGAAGTGTCACATAGCCCCTCCGATCACAAGACAGTGACCTCAACACAGCACCATCCCAGAGCAGCTGGTGCCCAGCGGAGGAGTCTGAACCATTTACTGTACAACTCACAAACTGAGTCTCGCTTCACAACACACAACCAACAGCAGCAACAAAACAAGGGTTTAAAATAAGAGTTTAATATAACATATCAGTCTTAAAACATTCAGGAATGTAATGGGAAATCAAAAGGTGAACAACAAAAAACATGTGCTTCCCTTCAAGTGTTCATATGTGCTGGCGGTGTCACTACAGCTGAAGAAAACAGGGGTCATTTTCTTTCACTCAAACGTAGAGACAGATAGATAAGAGCTACTGGAGTTATCTGTTTGTTTGATACTTCTTTTGTGAAAAACGATTGGTTTAAGAATTTACCAATGTTCAGTGCTGTCTGAATCTCCACTAGGTGGCGGTACCAGAGAGACAGTCAACTCAGGTGCTTGTAGATTAGAAGGTCAGGGAACATGCGGTTGTGCATTAATTACCCGCTGATACATCGTGTGCCTTAGCTCCAACTGAAGGAGAGAGACAATGCCTCACCATGTCTGATACTGACAACAACAACAGCATGTAATCTTCAGACATAATACCTCCATGCCCTGAGCTGGTTAACAAAGCAGGCTGCCAGAGTTACTGTGGGACTCCTTTGTCCAGCGTTACAGAGCCGATGCTGATGACAAACCCACTGACATGACAAAGCCTGTATGCAAAAGGTGCGATGTATGTCTTGCAAAGGACGAAATACTTCGAACTTCGCTTAGCACCTCCACAGACTCCTTTGAGGAGTATAAAAACACAATTACAATATAATTACGTAAATAAGCTAGGTGGCTAGCCAGCTGGTTTTGCAACACTATGTGATCAACCGTTGTGGACATTATGTTTCTGATCTATTAGCTAACAAGTGTCGAATCAGTGTCGCTTCAGTTTCACGTATTGTTTTGGCACTGAGTATTGGTATCAATGTCAAAGTCTTGGTATTGTGACAACACTAATGGGCAAAATTATTTCATCATAGAGGTGCACACGATACACTGATATGTTCAGCCCCACCTGCCTCGCTCTGTTTATCAGACCACCAATGAGACAAAAATTAGCTAGTTAGCACACCCCGTAGTCCCTCCGCTTCACTGCTCACCACGAGAAGAGGAGTGAGGCAGGGAGAACTGCGAGGAGAGGATACACAACAACTACCAATAGAGCCAGCACAACAACAACAACAACAACAAAAAAGCGCCAGGGGTCACAGTGGGCTGCATCTAACCTGTGTAACAGCAGTAACAGAAAGTTTACTGATCTGGCAGGGGGTCTGTACTGACTGAATTTAAGTTGCTACAGACTGAAGGCCTGTATCCTCATACCATCCGCTTTTCTGCTCTCCTTTTGGCTTTGTTTTTCTTGAGACAGGTATGCCGTCACATTACTCACAGATAACCACAATAGAAGCGCACATTTTTTTCCACCTCCACATTGGAATTATTTTGATTCAGGCATTCTAGAAATCACTTTAAGTGTCGCTTTAAAAAGTCATGATACCCAATTTTTTCCTAACCCCTAACATATACTGATGACTGGTAAGACTGTGATTACTGGAAGCTTGTTAGGAGCTTATACAGAAGCTCATGTCCTCCTGTATAGTCATATAGGTGGACAGAAGAAAGCACTGGCTGGCTGTAGACTGCTGTATCAACACACTACCCTATAAGTAATACAACACATCTATAGTACAGAGCAACATGTACTGTGTGAAAAAACTTGTGTCACCAGTTTGCACTCAACACAATAAAAAAAGTGATGAAAATAGTGATGTTTTGGGGAAAACAATACACCAACTTATCAATCACTGTACCACCACATGTCTGATAAGGGCATGACCTATGCCGTGACGCTCAGTTCTAAGAAACCTGTTTACACAGCAAAGCACGTGGTGGCTTTTTAAAATCATGACTGTACACAAGTTATGTGCTTGAGCAAATAACACCTGTAATTCTTGAAAATGTCAGGCTAAGTAATGTGTCTTTTGAAATATGACAGTTGCCTTTGATAAAATAATGATCGCTGTACTGTTTGACTACACATGACAGGAAACCTCCAACACATTTCTGACTGACTCTGGTTCAACAGGCCATAAAGGAAAGGCACCAAAGTCTCTACTTTTAGCCTAACATTTATTTGCACTACTTTCAGGGTGGGCAGGTGGCAAATGACTATCATAAAAGAAGTAGATCCGACCAAGCAATCTGACTGGTCAACAATGCATTTAGAATGTGCACAAATTAGCATAACAGCATGCCTTGCTTATAACTAAAAACATTACTCCGCCATTTCCACGGCAACGTTGTAATTTTGGCACATACTGGACACACACACATGCTCTATCTGTGTTCATGTATATGGGCTGAAATCTAAAGAATATATAAGCACACTGGAAACCTTGAGGCTTTTTAGTAATCTAATTATTTTAGTTACTTGAGGAATTGTTTCATCACTAATTTCATTAGAATGAGATGACATACCATGACTAAACTTGACTGAACACAACTTGGATAAAACTTTAATACATGTCCTCGTCTGTAAACATGATTTCTGCCTGGGTCAGGTCAGACTGTGCTCCGCAATGAATAATCTCTCATAACTTAACAACATCATCAAAGTCTGTTTTATGTTATTGTTTTGATAAAGAAACGGCAGAAATCAAATACTGTGCCTTTAAAATCTGTACAGAAAATTCTTAACAAAGTTAAAATATTGTATTTATTTTGTATACACTGTCAGCTAATACAATTACAAAATGTTTTAAACTGTCTGTAGAAATGGTTTTTGACATGCTGCTGACCAGATTTAATATTTATTTTTCTAATTTGTTTTGACAATAAAGAATAGTTTAAACCACCGTTTACCGTATGGTTCTTCAAACTTCACTAAAAATTTACCTTTGAACATGAAAGACATAAAGATTTAGGTCTAAAATTATCTGAAATAACACAGCATTAAAAGTTAAATATATTACATCTGATGTTTGCATAGCTTTCAGCGTTCTTTAGGTCTCTCCGATATTCACTGTGAAAACATCCATCCATGACTCAACTATAATGAGGCTAATCCTAAACAGAGAATTGGGTCTATGGTGTAACGTCTACAGTGGGAGGCTGGGGCACACACACACACACACACACACACACACACACATACACACAAGAGTCGTGTGGTGTTATTACGTACGAGGTTAACCTTCATCAACAGGTGACACCGATTACAACACCCACAGGGGGTGTAATGCTCAGGCTTAACACATATCAGCATGGAGTTGGGAGTTCAACTTACACAAGCTCACATGGACCCACACACACCTGTTGAGCTCGAAAAGATAGCATCATGGCTATCTGTAAATCTAGTCTTGACAAGAGCTACCTAGAAGCTACTTGATATGAAGCTAAAATTGTGGCTCATGTGGGCGATATGGCTTAGAAATAATATCTTCATTTATCTAGGCTATGCTAAATTATGATATATAGCTCTATATTTTCCAATTTTCCCTGAAATAACAAAAGTGTTTGATTTTACCCTTTGTTACATATGATCATACCAATGTGATCATCACAATCATTATACAGCAGTGATATGTGTAACAAAGTCAAACGTACACAAAATTTGATTCAGTTGTTATTCGCTGACACGCTTTGACCTCCATGGTCGATATGTGAAACGTTGACATTCTGGGCCTCTTTACATCAACACAACGCAGACAACACCAGAACCCGCCGGTTACATACACACGCACCATAAAAAAAATGTGGGGGCTAGCTTGACGGTCTTTTTCAAAGTGGAGGCTGGCTCGACTGCAGTGTATTGCACTAGGCGGTGTTTTAAGTGATGGAACAGATTCGTGGTACTGCTGCATTTAGCAACAATCTTTTTGTGGCATAGTTTGCAGAGGATGATAGTCTGTTCCACATCTGCCCTCCTGAAACCAATCCCCCTCCAGGTGTTAGACCCACTCCGGGATCTTCCTCCATTTTGAATAGACGTGAACTCAGGGCGATGATTGATATTAAATTGGTGGGCGTGGTTGATCAGTTTGGGGCGTCTCTGTGAGTGTGTGACAGGGAGAGTGAACACATCCTGCTTTTAATGTATTAATAAATTACTAAAATGCACATGGGGTATCTCAATACGACGATATGGTCGTCTGCCATACTGCACAGAGACATTCAAGTATACCGTATACATTTGATGTATCGCTCAGCTCTATTCGTGTGTGTGTGTGTGTATTTGTATAAAGTCACAAAGACATCACAAAGTGTCATACAAACAAGAAGAGGCCACAGCAGGTCAGCACTATGACTGCATTATGTGCATGCACACACAGAGATGAAAGCGTACAGGCTGTATGAGTCAGCACAATGCCTTTCAGAGATGTTCTACTTGTGCATTGTGCACTTGTAAGAGTTTATGTGTGGAAATGACTCAGTTGAGTGTGTCAGGCTGAAAGTACAAGACTGGGGACACGCTACAGTGTGGAAAAACTGGACATCACACATTAATCTGCCATTTGCAGGGTTTTTTTCTTGCGTAGCAGAGCTCACACTTTATGGCAAGTAAATTCTGAGGGGCAAGAAAACCTTAGATTAACTAGTATTTGGCATCTACATGCATTAGTGCCATTGAAACACCACAACCTAATTACCATTTTATTTACAAGGCAAACAAACAAATTCTATATGGTATTTTAGAGCATGAACAATACTTTCAAAGAATACTGATGATGACAATCGCAGGCCAAAAGCAGTTATAAAAAAAAACCAAACTGCAGTTGCTGCATGACACACCATAGCCCCAGCCTAGCTGACCAACTGCTACTGCACGGTCCACATTCCCGTCTTGACAGTGATTGTTGATTAGTGCTTCCAAAAAAGAATCCAGCCGGTCAAGTTTGGGACTGGCTTCACCATGGAACAAACATATCTCTCTATATGGACATCAATAAAGAGTGATAAATATCTTCTTTAGGAAATGCTACAATGCCTTTGTATTGGTATTAAAATCGGGATTCTGAAATCTTCACCACATAAAGTTAGAATCTATTAAGACTTATTTATTGTTACCTTCCAATCTCTCAAGAACACAACATGTAGTACAACAAAGAACAAACTTAAATATGTGAATTGAATTTGCTCTACACTTTCTCTGTTGCTTTACTTGAACTGTACTTTAACCTCACTAGCTATAGCGGGCCTTCTGTCCATTAGCCCTCCACCATCATATCATACCATCTCTGCCTGTCCACTGCGGACAAGCCATGGTAGAGCGGCAACCATCTGTCGATTAATCAGTTGGTCGATTGAAAGAAAATGAATGGACACTATTTCAATAATCTATTAATTGTCATTTTTCATGCCGACATGTCAAACAGTCATGGTTCTAGCATTCCAAATGTGAGGATTTGGTGCTTTTTTTTGTCATGTATTTAGTAAATTAAATATCTTTGGGCTTTGGACTTGACAAAGTTAAGATCAGACAAATCAGAACATGCCATTTTGGGCTGTAGAGAATTCTGATTTGGGGGGGGGGGGTTCCATTAATTTTTAATAGACCTTAGACTAAATGATTATTTGAGAAAATAATCAGCAGATAAATCAATAATGAAAATGAGCATTTTATTCTAATTTGCCGCCCTGGTGAACAGTAGGGGTGGGTGATATAACTAGGCCTGTACCGGACTCAGAATTACAATCAGATGTAGCCGTTTCAGCCCATTCAGTGTGACAGCTGCATTCATGTTGTATAGTTAACAAGCTAACTAAGCTAATGTCAGATTGCAAAATTCCAACAACAATTTTTGCTGACATCGAATATCAAACGAAAGCCAGAGACTATGTCGTATTAAGTATCTGTGAGCTGTAAATTCACCACATGGAAACAGGAGAGACAATAATGTTATGGTGAAGACTTGTGGTAGAAAAGTGATCTTCCTCTGTGCTGCTGCATCACATCTGTACCAAGAAGTCGCATGAAAGTCAAAAGTGCTAACTCGGCAGAAAAATCTGGGGCCAAAACGTCTTCAAAAGTAAAGTGCACACAGCACACTAACCAGCGGGGAAAAAAAGACTGCTCGACTTGAAGCAATCTCAGTCAAATGCAGGGTCTCTAACAATTCAAATCCCTGACTTTCAAGGGGCAGCCCTACATATAACTATATGTAGTATGAGGAAATATAACACGCCATTTCAGCTATCACTCTCAATATTTTGGGGATTTTGCATTTCAGTATCTAAGTACTATGATTTATTTTACTGAATTAGACAAACAACCTCTCTGGTTACCTTATCCATTATCAATTTCAAGTGATTTTCCAGCATATGTACTATCACCACATATTGTTGTCAGGACATAAAGTTACATATACCTTGATAGGGGATAGTATCCATGCTGACCACTCTTAAGCTACATTCAAACTGTGGGCGAAAGCAGCCCAAATCTGTTTTGTTTTTGTTTTTTCATAACAGCATGACCAGCACAAATTAAAATGAATCTGATCATTTCAATTTTGATTTGAGCCACTTTGATATGTGGTCCCAAATTCAGGTCTGACTGTGCCATGTGACCACAGTCTGAACAGTCAAATCGGAATTAATGGAAGTTTTACCTCATTCTAGATAGACATTTGTTACAAGGCTGGAGACACTTGGTCGATACAAACATGGAAGATAGCTGCAATGGACAGATGTAGCTAAAAATGGTCCTTGACATCCTGAAATTTTGTGTAAAATCAGTTTGGGTGAAGCCATTCACATCACAGTCCTACTGACTCTGCATCTACACAAACAACCGTTCAGAAGTAGCAGCCATAGCTCCACAAAAAGCTGGCTGTCTTTCTCTGATCTGAGAATCATCAACTTATTCTCTAACTGCAAATGCTGTCTTTAGCATCCTTCATGTTTACATTTGCACAGTATGATGTGTTTGACAACTTTGAAATCATTCCTTTGCACACGCAGGTCAGTTCAGGGCAGTTACCAGTTCACACACAAGGTAACAGTCAAACAATCAAAGAAAATCAGACCGGAGCAATAACTCCGAATTGAGCACAAACACTTGGGAGTCTTAACGTAGCCTTAGTGCGCAGACCATTTAAAAACACTCTGGAAGGCATATATTTGAAGCAGCTGCATCAACCAAAGACCTAATGTCTATCACAACTGTGGTTTCTGGCTGGAGGAAATGGCATCAGTGGAGCTACAACCCTCTTCACTAAGCATTCAACTCAGTGGCAAAGAGAAGCCAAGGACCCAGCTCGTCTGAGACATCAAGGTGGGAAACCCAAGCGCACCTGACGAATTCTGTTCCATCCAGCTTGCAGCTTTCGCAAACAAAAACACATAATACACACGCTGTCTCCATGACAGATGATGGGCTCAACCAATGGCAAGTCAGTTCCATTCAGAACTGGTGGCTGGAGGCTGGAACCACCATCATCGCTATGGAAACCAGTAAGACTTCAATGGCGAGACCTTTCTCCAAGTAGGAGCCTTGGCAACACACAGTCGCCTCTGACAACAAGCAGTGCTGGGGATGATGATGGCACGGGCACGGAGTTGTGATTCTTAAGTGCCATGTACGTTTAGAACATGGTGAGAGGAGGGAGGGGAGGGGGTCGCATGCACAAACACAAACATACACAGAAACTGCTGGCATCAGTGTGAGGCATAATCACAGGTGCTGATATGGTTCATGAGGAACAACATCATAATGACAAAGCCTACACCATCCTCCCTCATGTCATGTAACAGACACACACACACACACACACACACACACACACACACACACACACACACACACACACAGTCTGGGCTGTGCTCTCCTCTTTTGAAGCCGGCTGGCTGCGGAATCACACTACTAAGAATGTAGCAGAATCTGACTAGAGGGCAGGAAGATAAGTCAAGCAGAAACACAGCCTTTGTCACATTATCCACCCAAATGAAATCACATTTGAGTGTGCGTATGTGTGTCTTTGAGAAACAGAGAGGGGATGCTGTATGTTAGAGAGCTGTGCGTGAGTGTGTGAGTGTGACTGAGGGAGTGAGTGAAATTGTTACACAGTACATTAGGCCTGTTACCTAACGCTTGCCTTCCTGCCTGCCCTTTTCCTCCTGCTCATCCTTCTCTTGCCTAAAAAACACTGGCGAGGAAAGAGGGAGAAGACAGGAAAAGGAGGAAAGAAGAGTGGGGGGAATAAACGCCTGCCTCCCCGCGGATAGACAGACAAACAGACGGGTCAGGACGTGACGCACAGTGCCATCTTTTACCCATCTCGCTCACCTTTCCATGAGGACAACTAGAGAGGGTTTCTCAAAGTGCGTCTTTACTTGATCCTTTGTGGGGTCATACAAGGGCACCTGACCATACCACCTTTGTCGAAAGCTATTACACACAAGTATACACGCACAAACATGCAATTTAGTGAGCTTATCACACATGATAAACACGAACAAGGAAAAGACTGAGTTAAAATATCAACTCAAATATGAAACTGGCGTACAAGTGCACTGCGAAAAGCAAACAGTTACATACTGTTGAGATAACTAAGGAGGGCACTAACAGTCAACTATGTGACTGACAGTAACATCCTGATAATCATCTTACTGATGTAATCTATCATGACAGAAGAATGAAAACAAATGTATTACTGCTTAATATAGACACAGTTACATAATACAGACAAGATTACGGTCTTTATGTTGTTTACTGTTATTATGAAATGAATACTTTAAGCTTCCTTTTTCTAATTGATCAGATTCAATAAGAAATCTTTAAATAAAACTCTAGACTCTTGTGATCACCAATCATCATGTAATTATTAATCTGCAGTGACAGAGCCATGTTTGCTCCTGCCCTGCAGTTATTTAATCTGCTGCAAAGGGAAATCTGCAATATTAGCACTGACTATTTACCTAGTGGCCAATCAGGACTGAATAGGTTCCGTTTGCCTACACCTGACTAGTAGTGATTTTCAGTGACTCATATCAATTAATTGTGCACAGAAAAAAATTCCATTCAATGGCTGATAGGCTAGTTGCTGTGCAGTTGTGTGTAAGAGCGGTGCAAATATGCCATCTGTTATGGAAGGTGGCTACAGGATGTGAAATATCATCTCAAGAGAAGCCCACTTAACACGAGGTGACTACAGGCCTGATTAATAGTCTTTCAAATTGTGGGTTGGGGCCGACCTGTTCCAGATCCTCGGTCAACAGGAAAATAATTCTTTCAACAACTTGGCTACCTTTGTGAAGATGCAACTTGTGTATGAACACTTCTTTGCAGACTAATTCCTACATAACATTCCCACAAATTTCATAACATTTGAGTGTGTTTTTTGAAATTGTGCTGGAAACTCAGTAGGCATCTGAGTGGGGCACATTAACAACACTTGCTTTGACTAGGTTGCAACAACTATAGTCTATAGTCAAGAAAGATTAGTTGGCCAACTTTAAAAGCAAACTGCAAGAATTTCGTTATCTCTTTAAAAATGTTTGTAGTACATTAAGTGAAAATGCAGATGTATGTAAGGATTTACTGTTTGTCTCAGTTATATACAGTATCATTATAAATTACCTGTTTTGTCCAGTGATCTGATAAAGAAAGCAATTCGAGGATATCAATTTGGGCTTTGAGAATTGTGATGTGTATTTTGAGTTAAGTCAGCATGCATCTCATTCACTAATACTTATCATCATGTGTTGATATTAATCATTGGCAATGTTGTCACACCGTATACACCATGTCAAACAATAGATTATTTTACAGTGATAACATAAAATAAGATAACATGTTCATGTGCTGACATTTTTCACACTGCTTGGTGTCAACTAAGGCTACTACCTCATTTTTGCAAAACCAAAAATGAAAATGACAGAGAGCAAATCGGCCATTAATGCTACAGCTATAATTGGGGAAAAAATCAAAAAGATCAAAAACAATGATAGTTTGGTCATAGTCAATTGAGTTCCAGTAAGTATGAGAGCTACACCTGAAACAAGTGTTAACTGTTCACAGTGTAACCCTGAGCTAATAGAGAACTTATGCCCTTTGTTGAAAGGTCATGTCCAGCAATAAAGTTCATGGAGAGAGTTAACACTGAAATCAACATTTATCAAGACCGCAGCAACGTGTGACCCGACTGCCTCTAGCATAGCGTTTCTGTGAGTGTATCAAAACTCCAGTTGTGACTTCCACTGCACTGGCTGGCCTTTGTCAAGAAGAGGAGATGAACTTTCACTTTTACAACATCCATGTGCAGCACACTGTCATCAAAGGTTTGTGTTGTGTGACTACCTCCGTGTTAGCGAGTGTACACACCAACCGCCTCCGTGCTATAAAAATTTGCAAAATACCCGGTTGAAATGGTGGCGTGTATTAAGGAAGTAAAGTTTAAACAAATTGCCCGTTGAATGTTTTAGGTTTAACAAAACAGAGAGTAAATGAGGCATAGACAGGCACCAGCTCTTTCCCTCCTAGGCTACCAAATATAAATAACCAGGTCTGCTTCAGTGTGACTGCACTGCAGGATATCATCCAGCTCCATCGAACAAGTTGTTAGGCTATTTTTGACTAGTCAGCGTTTCTCATTGGATCGTTATGAAACCTAGGCCATAAAACAAGGCTCCAAAAGCACATTTCATCTGACTGATCATCATATCCATATTCATGATATCCACAGGCATGTAAAAGCACACTCCTATTCTTCTGATATTCATGAGCAACTGGGGGTGCTGAAACCCCTGTGCAGGCTGGTGAAAATCATGAGCTGACTGGACCGTCTGTGACCACCATCAACAGACAGCAAACAAGGGCTCTCTTTCATTCTGCCAGTCCGTGGTCCACTGTCATTTTGTCCTCTGCCTGTCTCTCACACTCAGTCAGACAGCCAGACACAGCCACACACACACATCCAGGCAAGCATAAACAGGCTCACACACAAGGAGTAAAGCTCAATAACCAGCTCATCAATCTCTCACTATAACGTTGCTACTGTCTTTGCTCTCGTAACAGATTGAACACACTGTTCCTCTACCTATTAGTCTGTGAATTACATTATAGTCTCCTGCAGCATTGAAAAACACTACATGGCACTTACTGAACCAAGTTTATTTTGGCCTCGTGAAACTAAATGGAAGGTTCCCTAGGCTGTGTGGCGCAAAGCGCCCAAATGACTCGTGTCTGCCCGACTGTGTGTATGTCAACAAGGGCATAGAGGTAAAGCTGTGCACTCAGCTGACTTGACACACCTTCATTTGTGCCTTTAGAGTTAAAGGCTCTTCATCAGGTAAAAAAAAAAAAAAACTATTATGTGGCAGGAGCTGACTGTAAGCGTAGCCTTCAGCTACCCGTATTTGTTATGACTGTTCAACTGAACATTTATTATAAGGGATGTGCATACTGATCACAATAGTCATATGATCAGAGGTAGGATTCCCATGTCATCAAATTGAAAGTATGGTCCTGAGTAGAGGCTCTCAAACTGACTGGAAATCAAGTGTCTTGTAGCAGAAATCTTACTGATGCTGCCGATTTGTGATTCATTATTGGCCCCTATGGACTTTCACTACCATGCCAGACAAGACGATACAGCCAACATATCAGGAATGACAACAAACGGCTCACAGGCAAATAAAGCCTTGAAACATCGAGGCACGTGTTTCAATAGGTCAGCACAACGGGAAAACACTACTTGGAATATATGAGTAATCACTTCTACTTGTGTTCCCCCCAGATTTCCCCTATCAATCATAAAGGTCCAAACCTATTGTTTGCCGTACAGTGTTCACGTAACAAGTCAAGTGTCACCACCAGTTATGGATTTGTAACACAATGCAACACATCTCCTCATAAAGAATGATAGAGTTTTGTATAAATACCATTTGTTGATAATGTCTGCTGGTGAAAGTGTCCATCATCCAGTATACTGTTACTGGGCGCCCACTCAATGCAACATCATCTACTTACACTCAAAGCGTGTGGTGGCAGCTTTGAAACCACTAATTTTGCCATGTCAGTGTTTTCTTGTCCTCAAAGCTTCATGGAAATGTCATCTACCTATTAACTGGGCTATCTTAACATCAAAAAATTGGTACATTACAACGCTTTATACATAAATGATAGACAGGTTACGTTACTCCACGACAAATGGATATATCATAAAGACGTGAGAAACTTTCCTAACACTAAATTATACAAGCAAACCCATCCTCAGTCAACCTAGATGGATTAAAACAGCTAACAAGAACGTTACAGTCTCTGCCTCTGCCATAGTTGGCTTTAACCACTTTTCAGTGATACTTTTAATTTCACAGAGAGCTATAATACTTGGACAACCTACGTCTATCAACTTGGGAAGTTCGTTGTTAATTTAAAGTTATACAGACGAGTGCTACACACTTTCAACCTTGTGTGTTGGCATGTCTAAAAGATATCTGCATCTAGCCGAACAGCTAATTAGCTTGTAAGCTAAGCTAGCTACTACAGTCGAAACGTTCAGTGTCTCTTTTTCATCTTCGTCAATACCCTTCTCTCCGTCCTCTGCGCTTTGCCACACATTAACGTTAACCTCAGGCCTTTCTAGCTTCCCTCAAAAACACTACCGGTAAATGTACGTTAAATCCGATTTATCTTGAGGTAAATGTGTTTGTATCCAGTAGTTGGAGGTGATGCGCCGTGTCGAGCGGACCCCCCCAGCACCGAGCAGCGGTGTCACCAAAGCGGGCTGGCCGTTGTGTCTCCAGAGCCTGAAGGCCCCAGCGTCAACCCGAGTACATGGCCGAAAAGGCTTGAAATTAAACAATGACAACTTGTGATTGTTCGCCGCTAACGCTCGGACATCAGCCGTCTTACCTTCGCTTTGGTAATGATGTGTGTGGCTAGTTTAACAACCGCGAAATTTCCTTTGCCGATGGTCCGCTCGATTTCGTAGTGGCCCACTCGGGCTGGGGGGGGCCTGGTGGCCGAAGTGTGGCCAGGATTGGTGATGCACCCGGTGGCCGTGCTGGGACGGCTGGAGTGGCTGATCCCGGAGGATGGCTGGGCTCGGTTCTGGGAGCCCATGCCTGCGTGGGTCGGTCGGGCAGAGTGCGTAATCCCGGCCGCAGCGGACCCAGCAGCACCTCCGCTTGACACGGCCGCCATCTTCTCGCCTCTCTGCGGTAACAACAAGCAGCCTTGCGCAGCGCGCATCACGGGCACGCCCCCGCCCTGCGTCATTTTACGTGAACGCTCCTCCGCAGCGCCCTCTCTAGGTTGTAGCCATGGCAACGATCGGCGTAACAAATGACTTCATCCACAGAAACGTATTGTGGTTGCCTTGGCGACAAAGAAGTGCGCATTATCACACTGGTTCCCATGATTCAGTGATTCTTTGCAAACTGCTGCACCATGTATGAGCAGTCGGGTCCATGAAGCTTTAAAGGCATATACCTCTTTAACACTGCAATGTCAGATTTAAATCACCCAGTAGATAAAAGCAGACATTATCAAGAAGCTATATTACACTCCATCATCACTCAGTCCACAAAGAAATGCCTACACTAGTCTATACAGCGGTCGATTCTGCCAGACAAATCATGGGCATTTATGATGCTCGTGCACACCCTGCTCTTATGAGTCAAAGCTTAATATTTCCATTTACTAAAATGCTACCTACATCCTTAATGTACCCACATACTGCTTTCAAAAAGCGTCCATCTCATTGGTACATGTCACTATGTGTGCTGAAATGTGGCCCAAAGGTTCTCAACCAGTTATTTATTTTATTTTGGATATTGGACAGATATCAGTGCCGTTTCAATGACACAATATCAATGTTTTTCCCCAAGAGGCCCACCTTCAGGCTGACTACTACTATTGGTGTACATCATGATTTAAAAACGTACTAAATAGGGTCTCACTTACTTTGATTGCTGATGCGTTACACTTATTTTTAATATTTAAATATTTTGATAGAAAATAATGACAGTTTTCTTTTCAGTAGCCTCCATGAAATATGACCCAGTGACTCCAAATCAATACCAGAAACTACTAATACACTGGAGACATAGGACACACCTCTTCTTGGCAGAAATCGGTGCTTCCTAAATCTAATACAACTGTAACTCTATTACACTCTAATCACCAGGTTGTAGACAGCACCACCCCATGGCAGAGAGGAGTTTCTGCATCCTCTTACTCAAAACTGGATTACCAAAGCAAAGCAGGTATCTGCCCTCAGTCCAAGGACCCCAGGGCCCCAGGAAAATCAGGTTCACCATCCTCTAGTTGGCTTGAGTGAATCTGATTGTCTGGAATTTTATTTTGGTGTATGTAATATGTAATCCAGAGGGAGCTCAGTGGAGAGCTGCTGCTCCTTTGCATTGAAAGGGGTCAGTTGAGGTGGTTTGGCATCTGATCAGGATGCCTCCTGGAGAGGTGTTTAGAGGTGTTCTGGGCATGTCTCACTGGTTGGAGGCACCGGGGCAGACCCAGGACACGCTGGAGCGACTACATATCTCCTTTGGCCTGGGGAGGCCTCGGGGTCCCCCAGGAGGAGCTGGAAAGTGCTGCTGGGGAAAGGGATGACTGGAGTGCTTTGCTTGGCCTGCTGCCACCACAACCTGGTCCTGGATAAGCAGATGAAAATGGATGGATTATGAAATCAGCTGAATTCTGTCACTAAAAGCAGGCCCTGCATTATCTAAATTCAAGGCCACAGTTGGTGGGCTTGCCCTGTGTCAAATCAATTTTGAGGAAACTTTGTTCATTTTCTTACATGTGTTTAAACAAACCCACTGACAAACCAAACCTGCAGTCAGGACGTGCTCCAAGTAATGGGAGTAACTAGCAAAGGAGTACTTGTTGGTTTTAGGGGGTTCTAGGGAAAATATAATGAACTGCCATTATTGTCTGCTTTGCCTCCATTTGAAGAGTCAATTTGCAATTCAATTAAAAGTATTTAAAACATCCACATAATTTTCCTGTTGATTAACTCAAAATAAAAGTTATATAATAAAATAAAAGTTTATTTTATTTTATCTTTTTTTTTATTACAGTTTTTTTTATAATTGAACATTTAGAGAACATACAAAAGCATACACAAAGCTATATCTCATAGAGGATGCCCATGAATTGCTGTCCTTTCTGTCTATTTTCATGTGAAGCACTCAGTGCTTATACTGCCCTTATTGTAAAGCACTTTGTGCTGGATTTCTTGTATGAAAGGTGCTATATCCTCCTGAGACCCCAAAATCCCAACGTCCTCAAACGAGTACTTCCTAATTAACAGGCCTTAGCTTGTTGCTGTTGCTAAAGTTGGTCAAATTTGTTGTCATATCAAACAACAATCATAAACAAACAAGTTTTGACCATAAAATTTGATCAAGTTTTTCATCGTGTCCACTTTTGTGTATGAAATGGCTGCCATCTTGTTTTTACATGGATTAGAGTGAGGTATAATGTGCAGCAAACCCAGAATGTCCTCATATGAAGACACTGGGTGTCAGGAGGATATAGATAAAGTGTCTTCTTTTTTTCCCACTTTATTCGTTTCCACATTGAAGAAAACATATTCAAAAATACAGGAAAAAACTTTTTCTTTTCTTTACCACCCCCTGAAAGCAAACAGTCAGTTAAAATACATAAAATTCAGTATAGAATAATAATGTGCCCCCATATAAATAAGGAAACAACAATAATATACAAAGTGTGTGTATGTGTGCACACATGCCTGCTATTTAAAGTTCTGCAGCAGATGCTGAGAACCAACAGTACTACAACCTTACAGCTGATCAGGCAGATATATAATAAAAGGTGGCCTTATACTATCAAAACTGTCCTTAGGCCCTCATACAGCAAACCTTATCTTTTCTAGCTTCTAAAATTGTAATGTATCTCTGACCCAATGTCAGAGAGGGGGTTGCCTGCTTCCAATCAAGTAATTTAAGTCTTCTGGCTGAAAGGGTGACATAGACAATGCAATTTGACATTTCATTGTACCTTAGGAAGGTGACTGTCTTCCAAGCATTTTTGGAAAGGGCTTTAAAAATTCTTCTCATTCTCCTAATTTTTTATCATAGTTTTTGATTTTTTTTTTTCTGAATTAACAGTCGAAGAATCACTTTACAAATCTTACTAAATTCTCGATGACAACAAATAAAATTCTTCTTATCTACAAAAGTTTTATTCACCATTTCATTTCACCATTTAGTCACCATTGCAGCCCATTAAATTAACAGACCGTTTTATGCAGTCTGTGGTCGCACAGGGCAGAGACATGACGTCATGACGCAATGACGTCACTCTCAGTTTGTTTACTGTCTGAGAGCGTGGAGGGGGGGCGCTAGTGTCACAGATTTTTCACATTGTAAACACGCTCAATCTCCACTGACCCTCCGCACGAGAAACACTTGCACAATGTCGTGGCTCCGTGGACACAGGCCGTGACAACTGCTCACCGTGGACAGACTTGAAAAAACACCTCGTGCCCCGTGTTATATGTTTCTAACACGAACCGCGGCGCTCGAGCTCAGATATCAAAACATGGAGCTGCGTCCTAACCAACGATGCTAACGTTAGCACAGCTAGCTAACGGCTCTCCAGGCTTTGAAATGAAGCGGAATTGAATATCGTTTTCATCTTGTTGTCTCTGAACTTGTGTTTTTGTGTGCATAGCTGACAGCTTTGACTTTATTACGGGTGTCAACAGGACGAGGAGGACATTTTAAGTTAATGTAAACACCTCTGTGTCTCTTTAGCTCGTCCGCTAGCAGCTGCTGTTATTGTTGGGTTTACGTTAGCTGGAAGTGGCACAGTTTCGCTAGCCAGCTCACTGAATGGGGTGGAGTTGTCATCATTAGTGTTGCCGCACAGGCTAGAATAACGTTGGGTATCAGTTCCACTTTAAAGGAAGACGGTGTCAGACAAAATGGTGTTGAGGAGTTGCTGGAAGTCTCGACATAAAAACAGCTGTGGACCTGCTCCTGGTTGGATCTGGCCAGCATCGGCAGCCCTGCTCTGGTTGTGTCTGACCCAGTTTGTGTGCGGGTGTGGTGCTGTTGGGGAGACCAAAAATGTGGTCCAGAAAGATGCAGAGTTTGATGTCATCTATAATGACACAGTGACAAGTGAAAACCAGACCATCTATGCTTTCAATCACACGGTGTCCAGGAATAAGGTGAGTACATTGTCAGGGTGGTTTATTTGCTTTTCCTCTTTATAACATAAAGTATTATTGACTTGAATATGATCTTTTCTCTGTTTGTCTTCCTCTGGGTGTCAGACGGAAGGAGTGCGTGTGTCTGTGGATGTGTTGTCACAGGGTTTTGAAAGTCCCATCCTGTTTGTGGTGCGACAGAAGCAAGCAGTGCTGTCTTTTCAGATCCCTCTCATTCTAAGAGGCCTGTGAGTATCCCCACTTTACACACACTAGCTGTACACTGGATTCATCTGGGGGCATGAAAAAAAAAAACTCATGTAGACTGTGTTTTGGTCATTCACTCTCCTAAACCCACCTACTCAGCTTCCACCAGTCCTACAACATCACTCTGAAACACTTCTGAACTCAATCCAGCAATTTGTTACCTGTGATGACTAGCATAATACGTCATTGCCCTCTGCTTGACATAGCAACAGCATATTAGCCAAAATCCCTTGAGGGCGCAGCAAGTAATATGCTACGAGCAAGGCTGAGATCAGTCTCTACCAGTATGCATGATGTTTTGTGTAATAGAGAATGTGTCTTACTTTCTAGCCCACTGTATATGCTTCAAAGACCTATTCAAAAACAGGATATGAAGATGATTATGGAATATACGGCTTCCCCAGTGGCCCACGATGAATGCTGAACATACCCTAATGAGTCATGTTCTGTGGTTTGTGATTGTTGGAATCAGCAACTACTCATCCAGATGCTGGAATTCAAATGCGATGTGATCTGCACAGTCCTCCACAGAGAATTAGTAAGGAAAGGGAACACATTAGCCATAGGTACAGATTTAGCAGTATGTCATGACATTTTGTCACAGTGCCTAAACCAACCACATCAAGTCTTCTCAACACTGAATTGGCTTGTGACTCAGTGTTTGTACAAGGCCTCTATGTCCTTGTAACCAACTGCACACATCCAGACTGTACATAAAGTAATAATCCAAGGTTCATACTAGGGAGTGTCTGGCTGTTGCTCCTGTAGATAGTAAACAGTTATGACTTCAGGTCATGCAATGAAGCTAATGTTCTTGTTTGGTGTAGATACCTGCGTGTGAACCTTCGTAGCAATAACAGACTTGTGAGAGAAGGAAAAATGTAAATTCTAGCTGTGCTTGTTGTCGAATTAATTGTAGATGTGGTGGAGAGATATTTTAAGATCTGAGATCCAAGATCAGATTTTTTCTAGGAGGTGCTGCATTTCAGGAATGTCTCTTTGTTTCTCTACCATGCTCTCTGTTGAAAACCAGACTAAACTCACACTCATAACTGGCACTGCTGCAAAAATCATCGGTCTTCCCACACCCAACCTCACTGAACTTAATAACAGGGCCATCACACGTATCACAACCTCAATAGAACAGGACTCCACACACCCACTAAACGAACGTCTTGCCCTGCTGCCCTCACGACGCAGGTATAAACTGCTGAGGTGCAGAAGGGCTCGCTTCGGGAAAGCCTGATTCCCACAGCCATAGTTGCTCTGAACAACAGGCCCTGTTGATTGTGTCATGTTTATATGCTGTATATATGTCATTGCTTTTTGTGTGCTGCTCGCCAGTGTGATGTGTTCTGATGGTGTCAGTGTTTGTGTGTCATTGTTTTTCATGCTGAGTCCAACAAGTACGGTGCTGTGGAAAAGAATTCCCCCTTAGGGACAATAAAACCTAACCTGACCTTATGCCAAAAAGGTTGTGTTTGGAGTTCCTGCAATAAAAGCCATACATCTTAAAACAAAGTTGACGGTAGTAAAGTTTAATAGTGACAAAACATAGTTAATTGTGCATACGATGGCTTGATATCACAGTCCACATTCACGGTACATCCTCTGTAGCCTACACATAGTTGCTCAAACGTCATACAGAAAGCCATCATTATGGTGCATTCAGGGACGGTAGTTTCATGGGAGAACTGGTGCAATTGTAGCTACACTTTTTTCTTAAACTAAGGAGTGGCTATGGGAACAAAAATACACACATGTAATGGTATTTCAGTCCAAGCATTTGATATTTGTACAAACAGTTTGTGAATAATAGTTAAGTGTTTTCTGGTTTTTACAAAGGTGTTGAGTGTGTGACATATGTCCAGTTCAATGGTACATAATAAATGCACAGCTGAGATGATGAGACTTCAGCAAGGCACAACCATATTTTACATAATTCTAACAGTTTTTGAAATATATCCAGATAAAGTGCAGATTTGCATATCATAGAAGACTCAACAATCAGTCCAGGCAAATGTCCGTGCTCTCAGAGCGCCCTTCGAGTTTGGAGATGTAATATATATGTTGTATGTTGCCATCTGCTAGAATTACAGTCTTTATTTCTTTCTTGGGAGGAGTAAGCACTAAGGTCAGCTGTTGATGTACTCTGTGGGTAGAAAACCGAAACTTCTGCAGCCTTTATGCTCTGGTTTTATCTTGGTGGTTAAAGGGCACACAGCTTTTGTAATCTGACTTAGTCAAGTGGGATTTCATAACAGGTTAGAAGTTCAGCTGTTTATAAGCCCATTGGCTGAGATCTGTGTCTCCCACACTCCAAGGTACTCTCTGTGTTTGTGCAACACAAGCATTACCTCGCCATAGTCTTGCCATTGCAGTCTCGTGGCCAGGCATGTTTTAACAGATCACTAATGAACCTTGTACTTTCACATCCTCCTCTGAGATCCCCAGTGCAGATCTGAAGAGCCCAGATTACTGTAAATGAGCTGCCTAGAAGTCCTGAGAGCAAAGTTACTTCTGTTTTATGTAGATCCTTTCACATGAAGTCTTTAAAAGAATCCACTTCTATGTTTTGAGTTATCGCAACATTTTCTAGAGCGGGGTATTTACTGATTTTGACACACTATCTGGCTAGGTCATCTGATTCTGATTCTCAAACAGCAGTCTGTTGTGTGACACGTCTGTCTATTTGCTTAGATTCTTTTCTTAATACAATCATTCCTTGCTGCATTTGAAGTATCTTTATTCTGTGCTATGGAAAACAGCTTTAAAAGAAACAAAATTAATATAATTGGTCAGTAAATACAAACCCCTTTAAATGGTAACTTGAGCTCGCCTGTTCTTTCTGTCTCAGTTTGTCAATCTTTGTCTTTCTGTCTCTCTGTCTCTCTCCAGCTACCAGAGGAAGTACCCTTACAATCACGTGGCCCGGACACTGTGTCAGCCTCCGACCCGAGCCGCCTCTGAGACCCAGTACTTCTTTGTGGACGTGTCTACTCTGTCTAGCCAGGGTACAAACTACCAGCTCAGGGTCAGCCGTGTTGAAAGCTTCACCCTGCAGTGAGTGATATCTCACATAATCACACAAATGCAAAGTGCAGTAGGTTCCTGAACCGTCAGATGAATGCATTTACCACTGAGCTGGGTTTTATAGCAACCAAAAGCTGAGTTACTGGTATGTCTGACTTGTTATCTTCACCTTGATTACAGGACAGACAAGCGGTTCATCTTCACCGCGTCACCATCTCAACCTCAGGTATTACAGCCCGATACCAAACCTTGGTGCATTGATAACTACAGTAATAAGTGCCACATTACAACAAGGATGTTTTGTCACAGACATGTAGTCAGCAGACAGAGAGTAGACGAGAAATCTGAGAGAAGCTGAGGAAAGTACGAGTAAGAATGCAGAGAATTTCACATTTTACACAATTATGCAGTTCTGCTTCTAACAAGGAAACATGGAAAAAGGGAACTAACTTGTGTTTCCTCGTTGATCTTTTGTAGCAAATCTTGGAAAACCCAACGACTGTACATAAAGATGAACGACACATCTCCATTTCCTCCCATTGTACAAAAATGGAGCATCATCATTTAGAGCCAGAGTCTGTGTAGTAGCGATCTCCGTAGTTTTGGGCTCATTCAAGGGGCCATGCCTGCATAGATTTGATCAATCGCCGCACAATGCAAGCCGGTTAGAAGTGTGTCCGACTTCACCCAGACTTGCTCTGACGTCATACAAAAGCAGACAGCGATAATCTCACGAGAGTGAGGCAGCCGCAGTTTTTAGTGGTAATTTTTAGTTTTTAGAGCCAGGCGCTGCAGTCGCTCTCCACTGATCGCAAAGTCCAAGGCACGATGGGAAATGCTTGTAAAGCTTGAAATGCCTGTAAGACATTTTAATAGATCACTCTGTCATAATTAAAACAATTTAAGATTGAGAACAAACTGATGTATGAGTCTGATAACATTTTAATTATGGACATCAGATCTGACATGTTGTGAGTGTTTCTGTAACTTCCTGTACAGACTGAAGGCTGCTTGAAACTGTCAGGAAACTGCCCGACTTGACCGCTGTTTTTTGTCACAGCGTCCTGCTGCAGCCGCCTGATCTCGTCCACTTTCCAGGCAAAGTGCGGTCAGGCTCAAATGAGCCAGTCAATCGTGAGCAGTGTCATTGATTGCGAGCACACCGTCAATCATGTTGTCACACCTCCTTGTTATATTATTAAATAACATGTTATAACCAAATTAACACCTCAGTATACATCAGTGTGATAAGAACTACCTGGAATGACATAAACTATCTTTGGGGAAAATGTATTTTGAGTTTTAGTTAGGCCCGTGTCCCATCCGCTAACATGGCGGGTACAGGGTTTATGATCTGTGATCCAGTGATCCACCAGGGGACCATCGAGATGTTTCGGCTTCACTTTGTGGGAGCTGTCATGTAGTCCATCTTTATTATACAGTCAGTGGATAAAACTAGTAAACACTCATGTCACCCAGCACTTCAATTTATCTTCTTTTGTTTCATTGTGGAAATCGTCACACCTCCTGCAAGCAGTATGCAAGATCATGAAAAAGACAGGAAACAGACAGAAAAAGGATTTGATCATGCCTGGCCTGTGTTTTCTTATCCTATTCCCCCCGAATGACTCCCTTCCTAGATCCTTATCTTTCTTCCTCTTCTTTCTGTTGCCCTTTCTCTCAGTACTTCAAGTATGTCTTCCCAGATGGGGTGGACACTGTGATCGTCAAGGTCAACTCAGACATGGCCTTTCCCTGCTCCGTTATGTCCATCCAGGACATCCAGGTACGCTTCCTCCTCCTCCCTATTCCTTCAAACCAGACAGCTGCTGTCCTTAAGTCGCCCCAGCGTTGCTGTCAGCATGCAGTAACCCCACTGGGCCACATGAGGGCATAATTACGTTCATTGCAAGAGTGTCAGTGCCGTAAAAAGCAACCATTGTCAACTGTATGATGATCTGAGAGGATTAAAATTGAGATTTTATACCTTTTTTAATCCTTTATTGTTTAATGCTTGCTATCACTGTGTTCTTTTTATATAGTCCTCTTGTTCCCTCTTGATTTGAAACTTGTAATCCTTCATATTTCTCATTCATTTTTGCTCTCCGCCTCGCTCTTTATTTTCAGTGCCCAGTCTATGACCTTGACAACAATGTGGCCTTCATTGGGATGTACCAGACTATGACCAAAAAAGGCGCAATCACTGTGCAGGTAGCGTTTGACACATGCTTACATGCATGATTTGGAACCTTTGTGGCATAGCATACAGTATAGACTCCTCCTCACCACATATTGTATCTTCTAATATCCCTTTCTGTCACTTAGAGAAAAGATTTCCCCAGCAACAGTTTCTATGTGGTGATCGTGGTAAAAACAGAGGACGAGGCCTGCGGTGGTCCACTGCGCTTCTACCCGCTCCGTCCTGATGAGCTGATTGACGCCGGCAACCGAAGCAAAGTCATCGATGTGATGGTCACTCCAGCTATCAACTGTAAGTCACATGTTTACAAATGTGAACTGTTCAGACTGACGTATAATCCGTACCGAATAATCTGTGTCAATAGGCTGACAGTGTTGCTGTCTTCACACTCCACAGCGGAGGTATACGTGATGGGCATGCTGTTCTGTCTGGGTATCTTCCTCTCCTTCTACCTGCTCACCTTCCTCATGGCCTGTCTGGAGAACAAGCGGTAAAATATAGCACTTTTTTCTGCCCGCAAAACAGTTAGTTACCGCATCAACTTTATATACACAAGCTTGTTTCACTGCTGAGATATTTTGTATCTGTGAAACCTTTGTAGTAATGCTCACACAGTATCCCCCCCTGTATCTGTACCCACACACAATCCTTATTACAGTAGATAAGGCCACAGAGATGATTTAATTAAAGGGACAGTTCACCCTAAAATCCAATTTCTTCACACCTGTCGTGTTATTTATCAGTCTCGATTGTTTTTTAAAGTGTAGATATGTCTGCCTGCTCTCCAATATAATGGAATTAGATGGCACTTAGATTGTGGTGTTCGAAGCCAAGGTAATCCACAGACCTTGTTGTGAGCAGTTTCACGTAGTAACTGTTTTCTTTCTACCGCACCTCACCCACCAATTGTATCACTGTGTGCATCTACAGCTAGCTCACCTAGGACCACTGAGTTAGCTAATGTTACAGCTCAGCTGAGGAGGACGCCACTAATGTTTACATCTCACACTGTCACAAGCACAAGCTTCTTGCCAATGAGTAGATGCACGCTTCCTTCTTTGCAGTGATACCATTGGCAGGTGTAAAGAGGTTAAAAAGGAATGGTCCGACATGAAACTGCTTTCTTTTTTTTTTTAATGGTTTTTTTTTTTTTTTTTTTTTTGGTGCTTTAAGCACCACAATCCGAGCGCCGACTAGGTCCATTACATTGGAGAGAAGGCAGACATCTCCATAGCCGATATCTCAAACACTCAGAAACTCACACCAGATTGATAAATAGCACTACAGAAAAAAAAATATTTTTGATTTTGGGGTGAACTGTCTCTTAAACCTATTGCAAGTTCACAATGTTCAAACTTTTTATTGGTCCAAGTTCAACTCAGAGGTTTGGATGTCTAATCAAAGACTGACAACTACACAGCTGCACTACCACAACAACAGCGCTGCACTGAATACAAATGATTTTAATTAGCATGTCTCCTGTTTCTGCAGGATAAAAAGGAGAGAGGTGTTTCAGATTCCTGCTGACATGTCGCCTGCTGAGACAGGTAACCCAGCAACTAGCTATGATGGACTGGCCCATTAGGGGCTCGTTAGAGGGTGTGTAGAGCATACCATCTTCTTCAAGTTGTGAACCCGTACTGTAGACTACATGCCATAATATTCTGTATATTCAATGTTTAGCTACACTTAACATGCAGTATAATAATTAACTCTTAAGCCTTTTTAATGTAGAATTTAACATGTATGTGTGTACTTAATGTGTGTCTTTCACTCTCTCTCCCTCATGCTAATGTGTGGTACAGCCTCCCTGCTTGGGAAGAACGGAGATGGTATAACGACACTGTTACTCCTATCTTGCACTTACTGCCCTCTTTCACACAGTGTTGCTCGTTTGCAGATGCTCTGCATTCACCACCTCACATTCTGTAACTCTCATTACATTCATAGAAAGGACAATAAGGAGATGTGATTGTCTGTAGTGCTTCATGTGAGTGTGTCGTAACATAAATGTGGTACTTTTTCAAGACTGGTGAAGCTTTAATGGCTTGCATCATAGAGATACAGACACATGTGACTCACCTGGTTACTTGTTAGGTACCGCTTACCACAAAGCGCTGCTACTCTCCTGGTATTGTGCCTGTATCTGTCATAGTGGTGTCCTCCTACTTCTCCTCACAGCTATATTGTTTGTTGGCTGAAGAAACATGTTATAGTCAATAATGCTAAGGACACAGTAGACAAACCAAAGCATGAAATAGAAGTTTCATGAAACCATAATGTAGATAATCTTTGAGATAAATGTGCGCTCTGCTGATGTGGTTCTTCAGCTCAAGACTGCCTCTCAGTGTGTGTCTGTCTGTTCGCTGCAGTGTGTGCTCACATGATTTGATTTGGAAACTGCAGTACACTTGCAGTTTTCAAACAATTCACTCTCACTGCAGCAGTCACCACTCTTCACAAGAAACCACCTTCTGCACCATCCCTCACCACCATTCGCTCAGATAGGGCTGGGCCATATGGAGAAAATCAATTCAGAAAATCTATTGATGTTGCGACAGTATTGTAGTGTTGACGATGGGTGCTTACACAAAATATTCACACAATGGGATTTTTGATAATAAACAGGACTCACGATACGGTATTATCATGATACTTTTATCACAATATTTTTTTTGCTATATTGCGATATGCTGAGTATTGCGAAACAATATATTGTGATATCCAATTGCAAATTATTTCCCCAAAGAAAAACTTTGTCAACATCAATTTTATCTCATAAGATCAAGTTTACAGTCAGGTCATCTGACTTATATCATTTTTATTGCAGGAAAAGGTGATGCAAAGCAGACAGACTGACCAACACCATCATAACACCTGTCAGAAATGTTGCATACACCTGACAGACTGAACTGTGGGCTGATTTTAACGCCCTCACACACAACCCCCATTCTTGTATTGCATTTTGCAGGAGGTCTGCAGTGAACATGAGACAGCAGTCTCCAGTCCTCTGAGATAATGTTCCGTTATAGTCACATATGAATCCACTGACCTTGAAGTCCGGGTGTCACAGGTTAACGCCACCCTTCCTGCTGTACGAAAAGATTCATCAGCTCTATGCTTCACTTCTCTGTAGAGCTTGGGTACGGCTGTGTTGGTTTAGAAATGTCGGGACGGAGTTACATAATAAATAATAATAATAACTTAGACTTATATAGAGCCTTTCAAGAGACCCAAGGACGCTTTACAACAACAAAAATAACAATCTAGCAACCAAAAGCCAGGGTGAACAGGTGTCTTTTCAGTGCAGATTTAGAAATGTCCAGTGTTGGCGCCTGGCGAATCTCCATGGGGAGAGTTCCAGAAGGTTGGGGCTGCCACACTGAAGGCTCTATCCCTGAATGTTCGCCTACTGATGTGAGGGACGTTGAGGAGACCCAAGTCAGCAGACCGCAGGTTCCGTGAGGGGGTGTAATCAGTAAGGAGGTCCGATAGTTACCGTGGGGTGAGGTCATGGCAAGCTTTATAGGCGAGGAGGAGGAATTTGTAGGTGACAGAGTGCATTTAACATGCAACAAAAGCCTTCATTTTCAACAACGCTGTATAGACGCAGATCTTTGCACATCGAGTCAGTGATGGACTTTGTTATTTTCTACGCTCTCTAAGAGCCGGATGGTAGTTTCGATACAATATCACCACGCAAAACATCACGATACTATGCTGTATATAAATATGTTTTCAATATATTGCCCAGCCCTAATTTCAGCTCTATTATCGACACGTTTTGAACCTGAAGAAAATGGATCCCTGCATGTATGTTTGCTAGGGCTGCACGATACTTTGTAAACTTTTCATTAAATTGTCATTGGGATGTCAACTTGTGCGATAAACACATTGCAAAAGACAGCAATATCGCACACGTTTTTTTTTTTTTAGTTTTGTTTTCGGTTTAGTTTGTTCAATACCTCATACCGTGCAGCCCTAGTTGTTACCTCCCTCACCTTGCTGTGTTCATGTACTAACAGTTCAGCTGCAGTGGTGTTTCAGTGTGCAGTGATAAGATACTAACAGGTATTGGTTGTAGTGGTGCATCTCTGTGTGCATTTTGTTAACCTGTACTCACTGTGAGTGTGTGCATGTCTCCACAGGCAAAACTCCAGCCTCACCATATGAATATGGCTCCTTTGGTGAGTTTTGGATAATTCTGTTTATTCTTATGTCTTTCTTTGTGTGCAGATTAAATTAAATAACCTTCTGTCCTTCTCTTTTTCACCAGCTGACAACGGCAGCACTCTCAGCTCAGAGGCCGTCACTGACAGCGCCACATCCACTGACAACAACTATGGATACATGGGTATGGACAAGCTTATTGGACGCGCACATTTTCTTGTGGTCCACCGCTGTTACTTTGCAGTATGTCTCCACAGCCCGGTTTGCAGCGAGCATCCTGCGAGCAGCTCTGGTCCCTCACTGGTTTTTTTGTGTGTCTTCTCTGTTCATCAGGACAGGAGCCTTTCAAACGTCGCACAATCCTCAATCACCTGCACCACATAGCCATCCGCATCGGTGACATGCTGCCGCATAATTGTTTGAATCAGTTCAGGGTCGCACCAAACCAATCAGCATGTGGGGATCATCAATGAGACTTAGATGTTGATGCCAGGAAGTGGCCAGATTCCTAATTGGACTTAATTGGAATGAACAGCAAAACGATATTGATATTGAAGCAACAATCAAAGTGCCCGCAATCATTCTAATATTTCTGTTTTTAAATGTTTAAAAATGGCAAAGAAATTCTAAGAGGTGTGATGTGTTTGAACACCTTAGTGTCATTTAAAGAAAATCCTTTAAATCCAGACGTCCGTCTAAGTGATTAGACTGCCCCTCCAGTGAATTAAAAAGCCTCTTTCCTTTGTTCTTCCATGACCTCCTCCTCTTCCTCCCTCCATCAGAGCGATCATTGGACAGTGTGGGGCGAAGCAGGCAGGAGTCTCTGAGCTCTGTGGAGGAGGACGACTACGACACGCTGGATGACATCAACTCAGACAAAAACATCGTCCGCACCAAGGTACGCCTCTGTCTCTCTGTCTCAGTACACAGCACTTGTTTTTATGTCTTCGCGCTGGTGACAGGTTGTCCATGCATCCGCATGTCTGTCTATCCATTGATCTCATTCTTGTGAATGCAGTATCTCAAGAATGTCTCGAGGGAATTTTTGCACAAATGTTCACTTGATCTCAACAATGAACTGTCACTGTGACCTCAAAAAACACATTTTTGGCCTTAGCTCAAGAATTCATATGCTTATTATGACATAGGTCTGGGCCATATGGACAAAAATTCATATCTCAGTATTTACAGGCTGACTGGCGATACACAATATATATCTCGGTATTTTCTACGAAATGAGCTACATGATTTCATTTGCAAGTTTAAGCCACATTTGAGATGTCACAAGCAGTTTGTAAAAACAGACTGTGATCGAAATAAAATGCACAGACAGGGTTTTTCCCCCTGTTAGAAAATATACAGCTTCACAACATATAAATGAAAAGTTATCAAGTTATCATAGTTATCAAATAGAACTAAATCTGCTGTAGTTTGGAACAATTAAAAATCTTTGTGGGGGGAGTTAATAAGTCATTTTCCATCTGTTGGCCTCTCAAATGAATCTAGTGCTAGAAAATGACTTAAATATATTTATTTATTTAGGCTATTAATCTTATTCATGCACAGAGCATCAACAGACAGGCAAAGGGAGAGAAGGAGCATGAAACTGTCTGCGATATATACGTCTTATATATGAAACCTCTGTGTTGTTGCTGCATTTTTAAAACACATCTGTTGCCTGCATCCAGGCACTGTTTCCATGTCACACAGTAGAGTACAACTACCAAGAAGAACAGGGATGTGCTATGATCCACCTCACACACAAAATAGCAGCGCAGTGCTGGATTGCACGTGTGCTGTGGTAATTTCATTCATCTCACAGACTGATGTGGCGTAGCACGTGCAACATATAGACAGATGACTTACTGTAGACTAATTAACAGACAGATTAAACAGAGGAGCAGCTCTGAGTCTCTCTGAGTGTTGATGGAGAACTTGTGAGTGAGTGAGTGAGTGAGTGAGTGAGTGGGGCGGAGCTGTGAGAAGAGTTTGAGAGGCCCAACTTGACTCTATATTGATATGAATGGTGTTGTCTTAATTTATATCCAGCAAGAAAATATGTTGATATATCATACGTGGTCTTTATATCGCCCAGCCATATTCTGACAAAATTTCACATAAATGTCTTATGGGATAAAATGGTGCAATTTTACATCCAAAATTTAGTATATAATATATATGTAATGTTCTGCAAGAACACTTTTTGGCTATGTTTCAGCGCTATAACTCCGGAACAGAAGGGGAGATATTTGCACAGATACTAAATTTGTGTCTCTAATCTTTGGCGTCCACCTTGAAACTGTGCTGATTGTTTAGATCTTCTACGTTGCCGGGTTGAAGATGTGTGTGAAGCATCCATGTTTCAGAACTTCAGCAACATCTATATTTGAAGCATTGTCTACTGTCATGACTTTAAAACGAGTGTTGACTGGTTGTGCGGAGGCATACAACCACAAGGCGTTTATTGTGGTTTTTTACATGCTGTTGAAATGTCACCATTTCCTGCAGTTGCCTGCTTTACTTGAAACTAAGTAATAATGTCTTCTTGTTACAGAAATTTTTATGTGTGTCAGACCTGGCCCGTAAAGACAAGAGGGTCCTCAGCAAGAAATACCAAATCTACTTCTGGTGAGGACGCTGAGAGAAACAAATACTATTGAGGAGTAGAATCAATCACAGTGATACAACAACAAAGACTTATTTATCTTTGTAATCATGAATAAGTCCAATAATTGTCTTCTCTGCAGGAACATTGCTACTATCGCTGTGTTCTATGCGCTGCCAGTCGTCCAGCTGGTCATCACCTATCAGACGGTACGCTGATGAGACATAAACTGTGATATATATGATATGATAAAAAAGATGGCTGTTCAACTGACTCTCTGTTCTGCAGGTGGTTAATGTGACAGGAAACCAGGACATCTGCTTCTACAACTTCCTGTGTGCCCACCCTCTGGGAGCTCTGAGGTACATTGTTAGCACGTGTGTGTTTAGGTAACTACAGTATGGCTACCACATACCTGTGTTTCAAGTATTGTCATGACTGACTCTTAAGTGTTTGTCACACACAGCGCGTTCAACAACATCCTCAGTAACCTCGGTTACGTGCTGCTGGGACTCCTCTTCTTGCTTATCGTCCTAAAAAGAGATATCGTCCACAACCGAGCCCTGGTCCGCAACGATCTCAACGCGCTGGTAAGGCACATGCACAAAGACTGATGTACAGCAGAGACACTGTGAGACACAGATACATTAGCTAGCAATCTGTGTGTCACCCAGTGAAGATGGTGTTCAGCTCAGTTCCTAGAGTGAATAATGATTGTTAATGATCTTGGTAAACAGCAGCCTCAGGCAGCTTATTGCATAAATAAATCATTAACAGGAAATATTAAAGAGAGAGTGCATATCCAGAGAGATACTGTACATTTGGAAAATAGAGTCAAATGTATTATTTATTGAACTTAATTGCTATTATTCACTCAACTGTCCTCTCTCCCACCCCGCAGGAGTGTGGTATCCCAAAGCACTTTGGTCTCTATTATGCCATGGGAACTGCTCTGATGATGGAGGGCTTGCTCAGTGCCTGCTACCATGTCTGTCCAAACTACACCAACTTCCAGTTTGGTAAGACTGCTTGGGCCCTATCTTACACCTGACACAAAGTGTTGCAGCACAACTGTTAATGCAAGTTTCTGACTGATCTATCTATCTATCTATCTATCTATCTATCTATCTGTCTATCTAAGATAGATGTGTTGGTTGTAATCTTTGTTTCTGTCTTTGCAGACACCTCCTTCATGTACATGATTGCTGGATTGTGTATGTTGAAGCTGTATCAGAAGAGACACCCAGACATCAATGCAAGTGCTTACACCGCCTACGCCTGCCTGGCTGCGGTCATCTTCTTCTCAGTGCTGGGAGTGGTCAGTACACACACACACACACACACACACACACACACACACACAGGCATACACCACAAGGTAGACGAGGCCTGGGTGATGAGTGATGTTTAACATATACAAAGATAACACACAGACATTTCTTTGCAGGTATTTGGGAAAGGAAACACAGTGTTCTGGATTGTTTTCTCAGTGATCCACATCCTGGCCACTATGCTCCTCAGCACACAGCTCTACTACATGGGCCGGTGGAGGCTGGGTAAGATCACAGCCACAAACATGAACTCTTTAGCCCCTGGAATCATGATGGTTTATTGTTATAGTGGTGGTCTGTTGTGGCCACTGTGGACACTGACTGCAGCTAACATTTGTCTTAATATCTGCGTCAGACTCGGGGATCCTGCGCAGGATGGTGTACGTCATCTACACAGATTGCATCCGACAGTGCAGCGGACCCATGTACATTGTGAGTAATAACCAGCAGCTGCTGCATTAATATGCGTGTGCGAGTGCGTTCATGGTGTAAAGAAGCAGTATTCCTGCCATCATTCTGAGCTCAAAGGAATCATAGTATTTAAGAGCTTATCTATCTAGTTTTCACCGTCTTCTTGAACACTAGTTGGTACAGAATAACAATTACTGAGTTCAGATTACCTGCTCATAAATCATCTCTCCTCCTCTGTCTGACAGGACCGTATGGTTCTGCTCGTCATGGGAAACATAGTCAACTGGTCGCTGTAAGTAAACACCACGTGTTTCTTCTTTTACTTGATGCTAAGTAGAGACTGTAAACATTTAAATTCACAGTGAAGGACAAAACAACATCATCTTTGAGTCTCTCTCTTCTGCTCCCTCTCCGTAGAGCTGCCTACGGCCTCATAGAGAGACCCAACGACTTTGCCTCCTACCTGCTGGCCATCGCCATCTGCAACCTGCTGCTCTACTTTGCCTTTTACATCATTATGAAGGTGTGTGTTTGCATGTGTCCTTGTTTTTATGTAGCGCTCAGATTTAAAAAAAAAAAAAAAACAGAAAAGTTCTGTTCATCTAAAGCTCTTTTTTGTGTGTTATAGTTGCGGAGCGGTGAGAGAATCCAGTGTCTGGCGTTGGTGTGTGTTTTGTTCACAGCCGTGGTGTGGGGCTTTGCACTCTATTTCTTCTTCCAGGGTCTCAGCACCTGGCAGGTCAGTAACTCACACACGTGAACTGAGAGTCGCACATTGGCTTCGTATTCCTCAAAATACTCAAGTTTACGGTGTGTGTTTCTCTCTTCCGCCACAGAAAACTCCAGCAGAGTCCCGTGAGCACAACAGGGACTGTATCTTGCTTTCATTCTTTGACGACCACGACATTTGGCATTTCCTCTCCTCCATCGCCATGTTTGGATCCTTCCTGGTATGATTATGTTTTGTGCATGTGTGTTTTAGTTCATTTAGACACACAGCATACATGCTTAAAGGACACTCAAATTGAAAAAATCTCTTTGTATTGAGTTGTAAATTTGCTTAACAGCAGCTCCGGTAAAATTACTATGTCTGTCAGTGGAGTTTGGGAGCTTTGAAGGGGGTGTTATAACAGCTTCAGTTTCCTCCTGCAACGGGCTCTCTGACAGCAAAGTAAAGCTGTAAAATAATGTAAATACAGAGTAAACTTAAAATGATATAATTGTTTAAGTAGCCCTTTTTTAGGAGGCTAAAATACATTTTGTGCTGCCCCCATCCACAGCTACCAGACTCCATTGACAGAAACAGTAATTTTACCTCGTCATCCACACCAGTAGGTTGCATTGCTAAGCTTCTGTGCCCTGTAATCCTGTCTGCTTCTCCAAACTGGGAGCTGGGACTGGGACAGTCATCTACTGTAGGTCATACATACTGATATGGATCTATAAATGTGTGTATACAGAACAAATGCAGTATTATATGGAATCTAAATGTGTCTTCAGCGAGTGGTGTGTATATGGCCGAGTGGGAGTACAGATGCGGCTGCCCTTTATATAAATCATTGTAATTGGACTCTGCAAACAGGAAGTTGTTAGTGTACTAACACCTCACCTCTTCTGTTCCACCCCAGGTCCTCCTGACCATGGATGACGACCTCGACACAGTCCAGAGAGACAAGATCTTTGTCTTCTAGATCTGTTGAATCTCCTACGATGAGCTCAGCTCCTCCTCTCTGCCTTATCACCCTCATCTCTCTCCGTTCGCGTCTCCTTTGTGTTTTAAAAAAAAAAAAGAAGCACAGCCAGTAGCCTGTTTCTCCCAGGCTGTACGGCGGGCGCCCCCTCCGCCCGTCACAGCCAATCAGCCAGTCAGGGAAGGGCAGTAGCCCCTCCCTCCACCTGTATGGACACAAACGTGCCAACAAAGAGCCCGAGTTTCGACGTCGAGTGATGTTGAAGTGTTTTGTCCTCTCGCTGCCATCATCAATATATCTGTTGTAATCGATGTTTACTTACTGCTGACGATGAAGATAACAATGTACACATTCGCTAAAAGAAACAGTCCGAATTAACTTATTTTATACTGTCCGCATTACATTTGACCTGCAATGCATTTTGAAATTACTGTTTGTATGCTGTTTATATGCTGTGTGTGTGTTTGTACAGAGGTGTGCGTGTGTTTACAAACATTAACGTGAGAACATGAACTCTGTCCAGTCTGTCAGTGGCCTTTAATGTTCTAATCATGTTAGTCACATACTGTGCTCTGATTGGTCAGATCCTCAAACTAGCCGTCCTTCTCGTCGGAGAACGTTAATAATAATGATGATGATTGTATTTACTTCTCGACTGCCCTCAAGCCTGAATGCTAAGGTATTTTTTGCACTGTACTGTATGAAAAACTGATTTTAATGTCAAATGAGCGGTTACTGAATAAAGGTCTCATTTTCAGATACTACTGATCAGCTACTTCCTGCATGCTCTGACTCTGATCTGATCTGAGTTATCTATGAACCTGAGCAACGTCTTGACAACAGACTGGCACACGTGAGGTTCTCTGTGTAAACATAAAACAGTATGATAATCAGGGTGTGTACCTGACTGTATGCACATGCACTTGCTCAAACAATGGACCACACACACCAGTGCCGGCATATAACAGGATCAGCACACAAGATAAAATATAAAATTAGATTTATTAAAATATTTTATAGAAAAATACAGTATTTATTTACACAAATATATACTGTATGCACAAAATACATTTGTCTCTCTGCCTGCACGTGTTGAGGTTTACACTAATCAACAGCTCACTGTCACTGCTGTGGAATATGGAAAATAAAAGTGGATTAGGTTCAGTTCTGACGGGCTTACACAACAAAAACTAAGAAAATTATTTAAAAATTGTTCACACACAAGTCACTTAGAAAAGCAGAGTCATAAATACAAAAGTCATGAAATGAACTTTGACCTCTGTGCACCTGCAAAGCACAACTTTTTTTTAAGTGTTACGTCCTGGCTGCAGCAGCAAACGGGTTCACAACACGAAGATGAGTCGGATGGTGTCTGGGATGTTTTCAGTAAAGCAAGTACAGGAAGTGAAATAAATAAATCTTCATCTTCGTCTCTAATTGTCTTGAACTTCCCATCTGACATTAAAATAAATGTAACCATTTAAAACATAGGGCCTTGGCCCAAGTGTAAACGTGACACTGAAGTGCTTTCAAAGAAGTCTGGTGTTGCTCACAGCTGTATCTCACGTTGGACGATAAAAGTCCCTCTGTTACATGTTTGCTCCCTGAATTTCCATGTCCTCTGCAGTCACCTCTTTCTCCAATCACAGCAGCGGAGGTCGGTCTTTACCTGAAAGCCTTTGCACTGAAAGTCTGCGAAAAAGGAATGAGTCAGAGGGCACGGGGCGCTCACGTGACGCCCCTGTGTGTAAACGTTGCAATGCTGACATGACACAGCCGTTAATGCTCCAAAGTCCTCAGTGACAGGCACAGTGCAGCAGGACTGGACTGCATGTCATGTCTTCAGTAATGGTAGACTCTGATCTGGTTGTTATCGTCCAGGCCCAGCTGGACCAGGCCGCTCTTTGTTGAAGGGGCCCGATAGCGGGTGAACAGAGGTCTGGAAGGCAGAGTTAAAGATGACAACGGGCATGACAACACTGTGTTCATAAAACACTCTGCTTTGGAGAACAGATGACAAATATGCAGTGGTGGAAAGTAACTTAGTATTATGTGTGATACTTGCACATAGCCAAGGTGCGACCATTTCTAAATTAAAATGATGCTGGGGAACTGATTCATGCCTTTATTTCAAGCCCACTCGACTACTGTGACACACTTTTTACTGGCCTCCCAAAAACACCACTGAGAGACTTCAGCTCATTCAAAACTCTGCAGCTTGGCTATGGACCAGAACCAAGAGGAGAGAGCCCATCAGGCCAGTCTGAGCTGCTCTGCACTGACGTCCTGTCACATTTAGAATTGAGTTTAAGCTCCTCCTCCTTGTATATAAAGCCCTACATGGGCTGGGACCGAGCTACATCCCTAACTCCCTTATTAACTATTTGCCTCCACAAACACTGCGATCATGTGCTGCTGGTTTATTGGAGCCAGCAACAGCCGGAAGATCTGGGATGCAGCCTTTGTCAATTACGCCCCAAAGCTATGGAACACACTATCTGTAGACATCAGGGAAGCTAGCTGGCTAAATATTTTTAAAGAAAGAAAAAAGGTATCTGTTCACTTTAGCCTTTAACTAGCTCTGACTTCCTGATACAGATCTGTGAATGCCTGTAAACGCAAATAAATTGAACAAATAAACTATGATGTAATATTATGGATAAAGATAAGACTTCATTGATCCCTTGATGAATTTAGGAAGCTACCAGGCAACATATATAGTAAAAACAGCTATATTAAAGGTCCAGTTTTCTGTGTTGGTCCTGTGTTCCTCCTGGGTGCACTCTGTGGTCGCTCCTGCATTCATCCCTGTTCATCTGGTTTTTCCCGGTTGGTTTTCAGTTCGATTTTTGTTCTGCTTTTGTTTGTACTTTGAGTTGCCTGCCTGTACTGGATGTTTTCAATCAGCTACATTAAAGCTCGCTTTCTGTTAGAAACTCAGACTGTCCGTTGGTCTGCATCTGGGTCCTCCTCTGAACTGCTCTGACACTTCTGAGAGACTCTGCCTCTCAAATGCTCCTTTTATACCTGGTCATGTCACTGACCTGTTGCCAATTAACCTAATTAGTTGCAAAATGCTCCTCCAGCTGTTTCTGATTAGCACCACTTAGTTGCCCCTGACCCAACTTTTTTGAGATGTGTTGCTGCCATCAAAATCAACACGAGCTACTAGTTTTCATGAAATGGTAAAATGTCTCCATTTCAGCATCTGATATGTTGTTTAAGTGCTATTGTGAATAAAAGCTGGGTTCATGAGATTTGCAAATCATTGCATTCTGTTTTTATTTACATTTTAAACAGCGTCCCAACTTTTCTGGATTTGGGGTTGTGCTACTTTTACTCAAGTTCAAGATCTGAGTTTTTCCTCCACCACTGCAGTAATGTGAAGTAGTAAAAGGTTATCAGACAAGTCAAAAATACATGAATAAACACTGTTAGTAAAACAACTGAAATGTAAGAGGGAGCTTTCTACTTTTCTAGCTAACTAGCAGCAGTCTTCTCAATTGCTCAACTGCTGTTGAACACACACAAACTCTGGCCCCGTCACAGCTCTGGGCATGCATGGACATGTCCATCTCATATAGGCATTTGGAAAAAGTGAAAATGTAGTGTTAAGGCAAAAATGGGAAATATTGATTAAATGTGTGCTAATATAAGAAAGGAAACTGAGAGAGCAAAAAATAGCTTGTGATGGACTCAATACTGATATATATGTGTTGGTGTGTGTGTATGAGTTTGTGTGACAGAAGGATACATGCTGGTGTCTTTCTTGCGCATCTCCAGCCACCTCTTGTTGCCGTCAATCAGCCCCTGCAGCCTCTGGCCGTCTACCTCCGCTGACCTCTGCACAGACCGCATGCTACGACCATGTTCACTTAGATACACATGGACACACACACACAAGTATAAGACAAACATGATCTATAATAACAGCATGATTACGGATGTGTTGCAGGTTACCTAGCAGGAGTGTATGACGAGTATGCGGAGGTCGTCCCCATGGTGAGTGGGTCCATAGCGGCTCCTGGAGAACAAAACAACATGATTGAAACTGACACAACCTCCTTATAACAAGTCCCATTATTGGTGCTTCACTTAATCTAAAGCTAAATAAGGTGTCTGTTGGCATACTGGGGAATATCTGTCTAAATCTGCTGTTGATGAGGTCCTCAGACGGCCTCAGCCCACTGCTGATGGGGGTGCTGAAGAGAGGGGTGGCAGCGGAGGTGCCTTGGGTCGCCCAGTTCCAGGACGGCTCTGAGAGCCTGACTGGAGGAGGTATGGCTGAGGAGCTGGGGCCCAGGGTGTGCATCTGTGGCAAGACTGAGGCAGAGGCGGAGGTGGCGGACATGGGAGCTGGAGATGAGTTAGGTTGAGATAGAGACAGAGGTGGAGGGAAGGCTGTATAAGGTGTGGTGCTCTGTCTCTGGGCCAGTGAACCCAATGCACTCAGCACGGTGTTGAGCTGGCCTGAGATCTGCTGCAGGGACTCTGCTAACTCCTGGACTTTGTCCGGGACTGTGGGGTGACCTCCTGACGAGAGAGTGAGGACGAAACAGAGTGAAAGAGAGGAACACACCCTCAGTGTGGCTGAAAAGATATATTAATCTGATAAAAGCATGACAAATATCAATGTAGTGGGGAAACACCAGAGGCAGGATAAAAACTCAGGATAGAAAACAGTTTTAGATCTGTAAATAAATAGGTTAAAAATAAATAAATAAGTAAAGAGAAGAATGTGCCAACTAAAAAAACAGATTAATAAAAATAAATACACCATAATGATAAATACAAATTTTAAAAAATAAATAATAAAATATAATAAAAGACAGTTCAATTAAAAGCCAGGCTCAACAGGTCGGTCTTGAGTTTGCTTTTAAAAACATCAACACAGTGAATATGTCAGGTCCTTTGATAAAACTCTGAAAATGTGTTACCTGTCCCGTCAGGTGGGTCCACAGTGCTGCTGAGGTCAGATTCAGTCACATCAAAGGTCACCTTTCTCTCTCCTCCCAGCCGAGACAGATCCTGATACAGTGGCTAAACGGAGAGAGCAAGAAAATGAAATGAAAGCCCAATGACAGAGGCAGAAAATATATATTTATTTTAAATGTTTAATTTTTGTTTATAGATTTGTCAAAGGAATTAATTTAGTCACCACCACCCTGAATTTCTCAGCTATGACTATAGGTGGTGGTTGACTTCATGAGGCCTTTGCACTGAAAAGAGAAGAAGTAGTGCTCAACCAAAGTGAAGTGTTACTTTGGTGATGTTTTGCCTCTGACCTCTTCAGCTATAGAGCTCTCTAGCTGCTGGAGTTGCTCCTCTTTCCTCCTCAGGAGAGTGTTTCCCCTCTGAACCGTCCGCTGCAGCTCCACCACATTTCTGGCCTCCTGACAGAACGAGAGAAAATAACCAGCACTTAACACCTGACTCAGATCCACCCCAGTCATCACACTAGTTATAATTCAGCGGGAGCTGGGTCATACTCCTCCCTACCTGTTGGAGGTTCCTAATCATCTCCTCAGTCACCCCTCCTTCCTGGTTGGGGTCCTGGGAGGAGCTGGTCTGGGCCGCCTGCAGAGCTGCCTGTCTCTGCATCAGCCGGCTGCTTTCTCTCTCCAGAAAGACTTTGGTTTTTTGGATGGATGCACCATGTGAGGAGATGTAGCGTCTGAACCTTGACACACAGAGGGGATGAGGGCTGAGGTTAAATACGCACTAGTGTCCAGCTCTCGTTGACTGTCTCCTAAATCCTGAATGTTCTGATCAACAGTGAACCAATAATTGTCATTATTCTTCTAGCCAGCCATGTTGGACCTGCCATTGACTGTCTGTAAACTAAAACGAATCCCAAGGCGTCCCCCAGGGTTCTGAGTTTGGTCCTCTCTTGTTTATTCTCTAAATGCTCCTCCTTTGGAACTGATCACTCCTGATTGGGTCACCTGGGTGAGGGGGTCTGAAGTTGAAAGACCCAAAACCCTCGATGACTCCAGGTACCTCACTGATGATGTGTCCAAGTGCATCAAGAGATGTATGTACCAACCAGGCGTAGCACATGCAACATATAGACTGATGTCGCACTGCAGACTAATTAACAGACAGATTAAATAGATAAACCGATAAATCTATGTCTTAAGTATTGCTGGAGAACTTGTGAGTTAGTGAGTGGGGCTGAGCTGTGCTGACAGTGTGACACAGGTATGCATTATGTAACACAACGTGACCCTATATTGATATAAATGTGTTGTCTGAATTTATATCTTGCCTGAAAATATATCAATATATCTTACATAGTTGTTATATCGCTCAGCCCTATATTATAGTATTATATTATAGTACTGGAGCAGTAGTTGTAGTATCATTCTGTCTGAGTGCCAAATACAGAATACTGGTTCATCAGCTCTCCATACAGGATTTATATTAGCTCTCAGTAACCATTACTCAAACACCGGTAAGAACTGACAACTCTGTGCTGCCCAGAGGCTGAAAACAGACCTATAGTTTATCTGTACCCTTCAAATATCCAGTAGCTAAAACTGTGATTAACAACCACACATTTACTCCCTGTTTTCTGTGTCTGTCTGCTTCTCTCTCCTTACTCTTCCATGCTGCTTTGGCTGTCAGGCACAGGGGAGAGTGGTGGGTCGTCTAGGTCTTCTACATGTAGCGATGAGTCTCTCATGTCACTGGAGGGCGCAGTCGCCTCTGCATTCTTTTTGTCCAGTTTAAATTCTGGTATGGGGCAGGCGCTCCCTCCTTCACCTTGTTCCAGCTCACTATTTGGACAAAATAAGATCATCATGCCTTTAAAAATGTGAACAACTTCTCACAGGAACATTGGAAATCACTGCATTCTGCTCGGTTAAATAACTCCATTGGCTGGAACTGAAGTAAAACCAAAGGATGCGTGGAAACTATACCTGACTCTTTGACTGAGACGGTCGCATCTCTCCTGCAGCAGCGCCACCTTGCTCTCCAGTCGCTCCTTGCTCTCCTTGGCCCTCCTGCACTCTTCCCTGGCTTTGTCTCTCTCCTCCCTCAGCCTCTCCTCCGCTTCCTTGCCCTCACTCCTGTCCTGCCTGGCTCTCTGGAGAAGTTCCCTGGCTTGATGTTTCTCCTCTCTCATCCTCTCCAGCTCCTCCTTCAGCAGATCTCTCTCCTGGATCAGTTGGGGTAAGGCCTGGACACACACACACAGGTGGGGATAAAGGGGGTTGTTAGATGGATAGGTTGGGTAGCATTATTTTTTTGATGAAGAAAAAGCGGGACGTCCTACCTCGATCTGTCTGTCCACTTCCTCCTCTTCCTCCCCTAGCTTCTTCCTCCTTCTTTTCAGATCTGCTGCCTGCAAAGAGACAGAAGCCATCAGTCCACGTGGTTTAGACTAGTGCATCAGTGATTTATGGTACATACAGTATAGGATAGAATACCTTGTTCTGAAGCATGGCCTCCTGACTCTTTAGTTCTTTGGCTCTCAGCTCCATCTGATTTGCCAGATCCTCCAGTTCTGACTCCTAACAGATAAGATAAGACATTTTTATTCTCTGGAAGACAGTGTCTGTTATTTCAGAAAATGACCATCATGGAGGGGAAGCTCCTGGACCAACTGGTGGTACTCCCCATGATCCACCCTCTTTTTTAGAGTCTCATGTAGTATAGCCCTGTACTGTTATAAAATGTGTGTGTGTGTGTGTGTGTGTGTGTCTCTGGTCACACCTTGCGTGAGTGTGTCAGCTGTGTCTTTTGTATCTGCGTGTTGAGCTGCAAGCGGAGTTTCTCCAGTTGGACAGCATGTGAGGCCTGGAGATGCTCTCTGTCCTCCTGCAGAGAAGAAAGCAAGCGCGCCCTCTGGTCAGTCTCCTGGAACACACACACACACACACACACAACATTTTATTATTGCCATTCAAAACAGAAAATAAAAAACATATTCTTCTGTTCGCACTGATGCAAGTAAAGAACGAGGGCGTGAAACAGGTAAATGTAAAATTTAAACACCAGCTAAACACACTGACCTCATCCAGGTATTTCTCTCTGATGCTGTTCATCTCTCTCCTGTGGTCCTCCCTCAGCTGCTCCAGCTTCCTCTCATGATCACGCTGCACTTCCTCCCGCACTTCTTGAAGAACATCAGCCAGCTGAAAGGTGACACAGCGAAAGTCAGTTTACAGTACAACAAGTTACATTCCATTGAAAAAACGAATTAAAAGAAATACACATAATGATGACGTAATAGTTATCTACAGAACATGTGTGTGGGTGTGTGTGTCCTCTAACCTCTCGGTGGTACTCTGCTAGTTGCTGTTCAGGTCGTGGGCTCATGAGGTCCCTCCGCCTCTCTGTAAATTTAACCTTTGTACAGACAAAGCAGTGCAAACACTCAAGTCCAATGCCACCATGTACCACAGAAACAGAGCAAACACAAACTTCTGGTTCTTGCGCTTCTCAGTTGTGTCTTTAATTAACACATTAACAGTCGAAATATTCAGAGTTTATATCCTGTTTATGTCTTTCCGTAAGTGCTTTACTTCCAAAATAAAACACTTGATAGCACCATCATAAGAATTCTTGTCCTTGCTGCGTGTTGTCAAGAACTGACAGGAAATAACCAAAAACTGAGCTGTACTGAAGAGAGTAACAGGAACACGAGTCAATAAACTTGTGTAAAATGACATATAGCGACCTGCCAAGTTGGCTTCAGGCTATGTTTTACATATGAAAACTGGGATCCAAGCCAATGTGCCAACCTGCTCACACCATGTGGGTCAAGAACCCCATGAGTCATTTGTTTTTCACTCCAGTTTACTTACTAGCAGTGACACTATTTGAAGTTTGATTTTTTTAAACAAATGTTTGTCAAGCTGTTTGTTTATCTTTGTTATTCCTGAAAGTCGTGTTAAGCTTCAGTTTGTTCGGAGATATCACTCATTAATCAAGCAGAGAAGCGTTCACAAGGTGGTCAAGCCAAGTGCAGTTACAAAAAGGTTGCGACCAGGTGCCAGATCTAAAGCAGCGAGCATCCATGAGACACAGCGCCCGAAAAACACAAATATAGCAAGCCGAAACGGCAAACAAGAGTAAATCTGAAGCTGGCTTTTACTTCCACTCCTTCAAACACTGACTAAATAAAACTGAAATAAAACGAGCCGGACACAAGCAGCATCCATCCAGCATCATCTTCAGTCACCTCATGTCTCAGGGAGTTCAGCTTCTCCTCCCTCTCCTCCTGGAGTCTCCTCTTCTCCGCCTGCATCTCTTCTTCTGACTCCGCCTTCAGACGTTCACTGTCCTGCCTCTTCTGGGCCTCCAGTCTGTCGCGCTCCGCTTCTCGCTCTTTCTCTAGAGTGACACGTAACTCCTTCAGCGTGACCTCGCTCTCCTCCCTGAGCACAGGACACACACACATCAAGGTTACTTTGGGGGTTTGGAAGGGCAGATAGGTGTGCTCTCTCTGCCTTAAGGCTTTCCGTGTTGGCGCATGGAAGGGCAGGAAGGTTTGGAGGTAGGAAAAGGCAGAGGCCCCAGAACAAAGCCATATCGCCAAATATAATACTGCAAATGGAATAGTTTTCTTTGACTAAAGTGTTCCTGATTGAATTAGTACTTTACTTAGCCACAGTCGCTAGAAACAAAGGAATACTTTGCAGGTCGGCTGAGCTGTTACCTACAGTCTTTGCAAAGCTCTCTGTAGATTTCAATCACCCATCTGATCAGACTTTACGAACAAGATCTTAATATTTAAAGTGTGTACTGCAGATTCACTTTGAGAACTACTGCTCTGGTGCACATTTGTTTAATGTGTTTGTGTGTGCGTCTCACCTGAGTTTGTGCTGCTGCCTCTCCCTCTCCTCCTGAGCAGACTCTCTGAGCTCCTCCAGCATCCTATTAGACTCCTCATTCAGCCTGGCCTCCTCCTCTCTCCTCTTAGACAGCAGGCGCTGTCTCAGAGCCCTGGGGAGAAGCGCATACATGTGCATTTGTTTTAGTCAAATGTATGTGTACTTAAGCAGTAAAATGTTGGTGTTATACTCTCCTCCTCACCTACCTCAGTCTTTCCTCGCTTTCCTCCTTCAGCTTCCTCTCCTCCTCCTCCTCTTCCCTCCTCAGCTCCTCCTGGAGGAGATGCATTCTCTTCTCCTTCTCCTTCATCATATGCTCCCTCTCCTCCTCCACCTCTCTATCAGCCTTCCTCCTCTCCCTCTTCCTCTCCTCCTCCTCCTCTTCCCTCCTCAGCTCCTCCTGGAGGAGATGCATTCTCTTCTCCTCCTCCTTCATCATATGCTCCCTCTCCTCCTCCACCTCTCTATCAGCCTTCCTCCTCTCCCTCTTCCTCTCCTCCTCCTCCTCCTCCTCTTCTTCCTTCTCTTTGTCTTTACTTATTCTCCAGCTTGTTTCATCTTCCAGGAGGCTCTCTTGGTTTTTTAAGGGAGGTTCAGCATCCTCAAGTTGGGTGTTGGAGGAACGGACCAGCCGACCTCTGGAGGTCTCAGGCCTTTGTAGACCCAGAGGCATGCCGAGGCTCTCAGTTTTTGGATGGAGCCCGATGTCTTGTTCTGAGTGGGAGAGGCTAAAGAGGGAGGGCGAAGGGCTGGACTGGTGGAGGACGAGTCGGTCAACTTTCGGAGTTGGAGGGTTGTCTTTGCCAGCAGCCTGTGAATGCCTGAAAAGGGAGAAAGCTGTTTTACTGATACAAAGTTCAAACTGAAAATATCCTGCACACAACTATCAGTGTAATTTCAATAATGGACACGAGTATATTTCCTGACTGTCTATGCCCTTGTTTTGACACAGTAGCTGTATGTTTCACCAATATTAATCTAATAGTGGGTCTTTTAGGGCCCTGACACACCAAGTCACTGGACGTTTGTCAATGTCGAGACGTCAATGAGCATCTGTCACTCAAGGTTTTGTGGTGTTACCCACAACACTGGCACTAGTCAGCCATTCTTGGCTGCTTTTTGGTCAGTCCAGCTGTTTGAATCAGTGTCGGAGATGTCGGGTGCCCAAGAGTGCACGAGAGGAAAAATGGAAGTGAGGAAAGCAAATAAACATTTATTTTTTGTAACTGAGGTGTTTAGCAGAAACATTTCTTAACTGTTTGTGTTTTTGTTCACTATTGTTTGTTCTGAGTAGCATCTTGAATCTGTCCACTCAGTCTTCCAGTTTCCCTTTTTTGAATGACAAATATAGACTGCAGCTACCTGCTGGTATGGAGAGTTACCTCCTCTCACGCAGGCGCACAACTTATGTGCTAGTTGGCCGTTGGCTGAAGTCTTTGCGGTGTGCTCAGTGCAACTTTTCGGTTGAGATACAGGTGATGTGAGCTGACGCAACAGTCAGTGTCTGTTGCCTCTAGGTCTTGGATGTCGATTTGGTGTGTCTGGGCCTTTACAGAGAAATGCTTGGTGCCTGACAATTTTCACAAGCAACAACTTCACAGCTGAAATCACTGTTAAAATAAAAACAGCTGAATTCATCGGAGATGTTGGAAGAAGTTCGATCAACAAGGCCTCTAAAATTAACTTCCAATTCTTTGTGAGACCTGATAAGAACACGGTGCAGCTTAGTCTGAGCATTATGAAATCAGCTGCAAACCTCTTGGGAGCTTCTGCCTTCTTTGTTTTTGCCCCCTCTTCCTCTTTTGTTCCCTCTTTGTCGTCTCTCTCAAGTGGAGTGACAGTGCCGGACAGGTCGTTGATATCCAGAACCTTCTCCGACAGCTTAAGGACACAAAACCAGAACCATTACAAAACCAGTTGCAAATAAACAGTTCTACGTGTGGTGTCACACTGCATTATCAGATTACCTTGACATCTATAGAGGATGAAGCTTCCTCTATGTTCTCACTGGCCTCAGACTCCTGCGATAACACACACACAGTCAACAACGAGGCAACAGTTCTGAATGAACACACGCAAACAAAATTGCAGAAGCCAAACTAAACATCGAGGCGTGCTGTCCTTTCCAAAGAAACACACACAGCAAAAGGCAAACAGCATAGCATGCATGCAAACATACACAAGGCTGGCAAATTGGCAGCCATACTGTAAAACCGGACAGTCAAGCAATCTGCAACTGAAGCAAGCAGACTCTGAAAAGTGGGGGAGGCGATGGCGGGAGATGAGAGAACTGTGTCTGGTCAAATGATGCTCAAAATTAACCGCCAACCTAATAGCAGATAGACTACCAAAAGCCTGTACTGTCGATGGGGAAAAGGGATCAGAACTTTCCAATCCAGTTCTCAGGGGCTCAAATGGATTCTCAAATTCCAGCGTGCCAGTGATGACATTCAGACTGGGAGCCCCTAAGGAGTTGGATTCTGGGAGCTACATGCACCTGCTTGCAGTGATCAGGCATGATCAGGGCTGGGGTCGGGTAGTGAATGTCAGGGAGGGGGTGAGCACGCACAGAGGCAACACCGAGCCCTACCTCTGCAGGAAGGGGGTAATTATTTGTCACATCCTTCATCCTGCCAGCAAGAGTTTTTCTCTTTTGGTCAAGCGTTTTAAGGTCACTGGTGCTGAGTTCGGCTGGTCGGACTTGAGCCGTTCCAGTCTCAAAAACCTCGACGACTTCCTCCTCGCTCTCTGGTGCAGTTTGGGGCTTACAGGCATCTGATTCGTCATCTGCCTCCAGTCCCTCCCCCTCTGTTTCTCCTCCTTCGCTCTGTACACATCTCTCCAACACCTCCTCGTCACTCTCTGATTTCCTCTGGCTAAGGGAGCATCTCTCCAAAGCCTCATCATTCTCACCCTCCTCCTCCTGCTCCTCCTTCTCTTGCTCTCTTTTAAAATTCATCTCCACCTCCTCTTCCTCACTCTCGTGCCCGTCATCGTCATCAACGCTTCCCTCAAGCTCATCCTTGTCTTTGTCATTTTTGTCCTCTTCCTCACTCCCTCCATCTTGATCACTTTTGAAGCATTTCTCTACAACTTCATCGCTGCTTTCCTCCAAACTGTCTTTTTCTTCTTCTGCTATCACCTCTTCCTTCACTTCTTCTTTCTCCTCCGTTAAACTCTCCATTGCCTCATCACCCTCCACATTCTCGTCTTTCTCTTGTGTCTCATCCTGCTGGCTTTCAACACAACTTTCCTCATCACTGCCATTTTCCTTTCTTTCAATGCTCCCCTTCTTCACACTGTGTTCAATGTTTTCTGACACTCTACCTTCCCCTTCATCTATCTCCTCATCGCTGCCTTCGCAGCATTCCTCCTCTACCTCCTCCATCTCTACCTCTTCCTCTTCTTTCTTGCTTTCTATAGACCCCTTACTTCCTCCCGGCTTGTCGTCTACCTTGTCCCCCTCTTCTTTGCTTTTTCTCTCATCTGCTTCCTCATCCTGCACCTCTCCATCTTCCAGCTCGTTTCCTACCTCTTCTTTCTCATCCTTCCCTCCCTCCTCTGCCTCCCCTCCTCCTCCTTCATCCTCTCGCGTCTCTCTCTGAGCATCCTCATCTTCCTCCCCCTCCTCCTCCTCCCCCTCCTCCTCTTTCACGATATCATTTAACTCCTCTGCCACCTCCTGTTCAGTACCAGCCCCCTCCTCATTGATGTTGTTTCTGCTGCCCGCCAGCGAGGACAGGTGGAGGTGGCGGCCCCTCAGGGAGTCCTTGGTGGAGGGTAAGAGGATGAACAGTCCATCCATCCCAAACAGAGGCACAAAGGAAGGCGTGCAGAGACACAAGGGAGAGAAAGGACGGAGGAAGGCATGTGAGGGAAGGAGGCAGAGGAAAAGATTGTGACCCCCGCTGAAAGACGGTGGGGCGGGTGATGATCTTGACACAACTGCATGCAAACCCGACGAATCGTGCATTTTGCAAGGACATAACTATTCATGTTAGACAACTAACGCATGAGAAATACATTAGGCAACAAAACATATGCATGCAATTACAGAGAAACATACACATTTTCAGGGTCTGGGTCTCTCAAACACTCAAACACAGGCGCACACACGGGAGCAGGTTTGTTTCATAAATGTCATTTCTTTGTTTCAGCGTTCCAAAAAAGCCATAACGTCAAAAAGAGATCGCTGAATCTATCAAATCAGTCCCATTAAATCACTGGGACACTGTAATTTTGAAACAAAGAATAAATGCATTACCTACTTTAATAAGTAGATAATGTACAAAAACAGGACTTCTCAGATTCTAGAGGCGAGAGGCGGGGAGTATCGGGGTGGATAAATACACAAGTCAGAGGGAAATGGTGGTGTTCACTGTTTCGAGGGTGACGTCACAAGCTCCTGATACATAGTTTCAGACAGCAAAGCAATAACAGTGACAGTAGGAAGACAGTAGGACAAAGAGGAAGACACAGTGACAGCCGTGGCCGTAGGACAGATCCCAGCAGCACAGCAGCTACACGGACACATTCCCAGGTCATGGTGCAAACGTGAGAGGTTTAAAGGTGAAAGAGGTCGTACGAGACAAAGAGAAGGAACAACAGATGGTTTAGAAACACAGTTACATGAGACAACAAGAGAAGTCCACTGTGGTACTGATGACTGGGAAACAAGTAGGCCTACCCCAAACTTAGACGTAGGTGCATATTACCATCTATATCCAACATTTTGCGTTCCACAACAATCCTGTTTTAATGTGTTATGTATGTGTCCATGTCATGTTGATCTTTCCTTTAAAAAATCATACAGCTTTAATTTGAAGGAGTACATTAACTATAAGGAACAAAACATTTACTGTGAACAAGCCTCCTCATGTTTAGAGGAGACTCGTGGGTGCCAATAGAACCCATTTTTATTCGAGTATCTTGAGGTGAGAGATAAAGGGACCCGTCTGGAAATTGCTATGCCAGTTGTTGCCTTGCCCAGATTAAGAGCGTTATTTAGCCCACTTCTCAACAAGCTATGCTGTTATGGTTGATACAAATGGATGCCTTTGGTTGTCTAGTTTCACAGGATACCACAACCTTCGTGCTATCTTAAAAAATTTGCTTGCCACAGCCTGCCTTAGGCTCTTACATGTATATTTTAGGTCCCTATGTGCCCCCTAAGAACACAGACATGGCAGAACAAGCAAGAAAGACACAAGCTGGGAGCCAGTGTGTGTGTGTGTGTGTGTGTGTGTGTGTGTGTGTGTGTGTGTTTACCTGTTGGGATGGTGGTTCAGGGCTGTGGTCTGTTGGCCCTGTGGATAGAGCCAAGTCCTGCAACTCTGGCTCTGTCCTCTCCTCAGCTGGAGCTCCACCACTGGCCTCACTGTCCTGGAGCACACGCACAAAGCATTAACAAGAAAAAAACATATTCATACCTAAAAAGCACTTCTGGATTTAACATGGGATTAAATGATCCTGTGTACCTCATACTGTAAGCCTCCTCCAAGCGCATCCAAGTCCAGATGAAGATTTTTTAATAGTCGGTCTGAACCACGAGGACTTGGCTGAAAAAGGGACAATGTCTGGTTTGATAGGGACATAAAATATACACGTAAGAGCCTAAGGCAGCTAAACCAACTACTGTCATCATCTTGCACTGGGCTATAGGTTGTACTGCACCTCGTTTTCGGATATCTTCTCATCGTCATCATCATCGTCATCTCCAAAGCCAGGCAGAGTGAGAGACACCCTCTCCTCCTGCCTGCTGCCCAGAACACTAGATGTTCCACTGCTCCGAGGGCCCTGACCAACAAAGAAATTACACATAGTATACTGTCAAGAGTAAACACAAAAGCATATCATATGGATCTTCATATAGCCCTCTGAGCTTACCCCAAGGGATGTCTTCAGAGGCTCCAGTCCCCCTGAGCTGCCGAGCGACCGCCGGAGAGCAGGCGCAGAACCAGGCAGCGGGCCAGGGGCATCCAGACCTCTCAGAGGAGCCAGGCTGCCCAGTGGGGATGGTAAGGGTCCCAGGGCTGAACTCAGCGCCTGTAGGGTAAACAAACACAGCGGGAGAAGTGAGCACGTAGACCAAACATCAGAAACACTTAAATAATTCATTACATTGAGAATCCCCACTGAGAGATCTCGACACCAAGTTATTACCTGATTCTTATTTAATGATGATAATGATTTAATAATATGTTTGCCAGTGTTTTGCACAGTGTGCGCGTCATTACAAAAAAATGAGCAAAACCATTACAGTCTAAAAGTCTCTGCTAATGACAGTTTCAACAGAGCGCAGCTTTTAACACAACAACCACTCACCCCAGGAGTCTTGAGTGGCTCCTTCTTCTTTTTCTCTTTCTTCTCCTTCTTTTCTTTCTTCTTCTTCTTGTCCTTGTCTTTCTTTGCCCCCGTGCCTCCTGTGGCAGCAGTGACCTGGGCACGCTCACGCTCCTGGGCCACCAGGCGGCGGTAGTGCTCGTCGCAGGGGTGATCCCAGGTGGACTGGCCCGAGGAGAAGTTGAAATAGTAGATGTCCCCCGTTACATCCTGGCTGTGGGGGAGGAGGGGGGAGAGGAGGGGGGTCACTTCGGCACCTCCAAAGGGGCCCAGGAAGGGGAAGGAGAGATGATGGGTGGATGGGTAGGTGAACGGAGAGATGTCACCCGAGGTTGTGTTGTCACCTAAAACTGAACGTTGCGCCTCATGACCTAAATAATTCTATATAACCCCTGTCTCAAAGATTTGTTGGGCCATAAAGGATTAACGCTTCTTACTTTTACTTTATAATCATTAATTTACAACCTGCAAACACATTTTGTTATAAGTTCCATTTCCTCAAGGTATTACATCAAAGCTAAACATATACAAATCCTATATCTGACTATTTATTCCTTCATTTTACCAGCCTCTCAGTGGAGCACACAGAGGAGAAATGGTGGACGGGTATTTCATTTGCTGAAACAAGAGGCTCAGAAGTGGCTAAAATTAGAGAGAAAAAAGGCTTCGTCTTCAAACTATATCTAAAATTGTTTACATCTAACATCTGCCTGGCTGTTTAAGTATTGTGTTCTCATGTAAGCGGCATCATTTACTTTATTATTTCACTGCAGCTGACACGATGATGGAGCAAGAGAGAGACAGACCCCCGCCCTTGATTAGTTCATTTGACAAAAATACTACTACACTATATCACTGTCAGACACACTCCGATAAGCTGAACTTGCTGCTGGGATTGCTTGAACATCTGGTGCCTCACTAAGGATCCCCGCGACTGTTCTCAACAACTTTCAGCTATATCAAGAGAAACAGAAACCCAGAGTAAGACTGTAACACCACAGCCTCCACACCAAGTATGATTTGATAAAACATCTACAAACCAGTAAATACTCTTCAGATTCAAATGATCTGTCTGTGTATTTTTATAATTTTATAGTGTTTTTAACATGTACATATCATCACTGTCAAATATCTATCTGTAAAATCATTGCATATTGATTCCAGCACCCTTTGCACTCTGCATCATTGCCTTATTGTTTACTAATATACACATATGTAATTAAAGGTTTACCTTTGTTTCGCTTTGCTGTCCTTGTTTTAACGGTATGCCTATTTCTGTGTAAGTATGTACATTGAGAGCAATGGAAACCATAGTCAAATTACTCGCACGCTGTTTTCTGTGGGTGGCCATGATGCTGGGGCGCCACTCCCCTGCTTGTCCTCCCTTGCTTACCAAGGCTTCCACTCGGGAGGCAGAGGGGCAACGATGCCTTCCCTGGCCAGCCACAGGAGCTCCGGCTCATGGTCGGGATCAATGCCAATCTCTCGGGCGTACTCTTGGATCTCTGATGGGTAGAAAGAGTGAGACAACGTGAATGCATTAGTCATTGAACAGAAATGAGCCCCCCTCCCAAACAAAACATAACATGATAGAATGATATAAGTGTTGGGGATGGGCTCTCTATATTGATATTTTAATATTGCGTAGATAAAAAGACACTGCAGAATCCACCACTATCTGTCATCAGTTACCAACATGTCAGTGTAAACCAATCAAGCTAAGGAGTTCACACCTGCCACCAGTGAGGTGCTACTAAGTGCTATCTTTGGTACAAATAATCTAGGCACAAATAGCCAGGCATTTCCTTAGCAGCAGCCATACCCGGATTATCACTCCCTCCACTGTTTACCTTGTTCAGAGGGTATATAGGTTTCATCATAGTCCTCCTCAAGGATCAGCTGGTCTCCTATGAGAGCAGCTGCAGTCATGGTTACTGCAGAGAAATGCAAAACAGGGTACATGCAATTACGAAGGGAGATATACTGTGTAATACACATTTGCAAGGTTACTATGTTGTGCAAAAGACGTCCTGCTTTCGCAAAGAAAACTCAGTCTTTTACATGACTGTTATACTAAGATAATAAGATTAGCACTAACTTCTTGAACCTCGGTAGACTGTTTCACAAAGAAAAATGAGGATGGTTATTATAAAGTGGGATAAACGGTTAAGCCATATTAACATCTCGATAAACAAACTAATACAAATCAGGATGGAATCATTTTAAGGACGGGAATATGTGAAACAGCAGAGAAAGGGGATGAAAGCGCTAAGCTAATTAAGCTAGCATCTCAGCTAAATTCATATGCTAGCTAGCTGGGCGCAAACTAGCTACCGTTAACTTGACGTTAGCTAAACTTGCTAAGTAGTTGGAGAACCGCTTATTCGTGGCACGTGATTTACCTTCCGAACTTTTAATCGTTTCCTCATTAGCCTCTGTGGCGATACCGATTAGTTGTCAGATGTTAAACACAAACATTGTGTGCGCAGAGGGGAGGAAGATGAGAAAGTTACAGCATCTCCAAGGACGCTTCACCCGTTTCCTGTTGACGATGGAGACGTGGCTCTGATTGGCTGAGCCGCATGAGGCGTTCACGAGTCCTCGTAAGTTGTGAATTCATTAACATGGACAGTGCACTTGCAACACTAGTATTTCTGTAGTGTAATTAAACATAACTTGAAACCACCAGTGTGAAACAACACATACATATTGCACAGTGGGAAACGTGTATATGAAGGAATGGTGTTCCAGAGGGATTTGGGCTTTTGATTATTTTATGGATGAGAACAGAAATGTGTTACAGCCACAGCATGAGGAGTTTTGCAGGAAATTCCAACTCCAGTGTCCAGTGTACTGCTAAAAACTATAATAGACCGATAAAACACAATTCACTTTCAGTTTTAAATCAACTTTATTTATAAAGCCATCCACATTATACTAGTGGTGTCAAGTTTAGTTAAACACACATTAAACATGGCTTAATAGAGACAGTTTCAAAGACAACTACACAAATCAGTTTCACTATAACTCGCAGCATTCACAGACAAACACTTGTCTTTATCTGGACACATTTTCCCCACAAATATAACATGCTACTATTATTAGCACAAGCCTATGGCATTTTACATTGTGTAAATTAGCCTAGCGACAAGCGGATATGAAGCCAGGTTAAATCCCAAAGATAAATCACACACAAGACTTAAAATGCTATTTTGTGGAGGCTTTATTGTCTTCACAACTTATTGTTTCTGATCTGTGAAATAAAAGTAAATCAAAGCTTTGTTTCCACTGAGGGAAATGGTTTCAGCTTAGAAAAATAGACGGGCGGTCTGTGTTGTCGCCCGTCTGGGAGGGTGCATGTCAGGCGATGGCATAGCTTACAGCATAGGCTCCATGTCGACACAGAGCCTACGCTGTAGCTAAGGCGCTGATTCACATTATAGATAGATTCTTTATTGTCATCACACATTCCTGTACAATGAAATTTTGTTTGGCAACTCTCCTTATCACAGCAGCATTGAGTAAAAGCAGCATAAAATATCAGCATGAGGTAGAAAAGAAAAACATTAAATATAAAATACTGAATATAAAATTTGAATGAAAAGTCAGAGAGTGAGGTGCAAAATGTCCAGCTCAGGCGCTCAGCAGAGCTTTTACAGCCTTGGGGAAGAAGCTGTTTTTAAGTCTTTCTGTCCGTGCCCTCATGACCCTGAGACTGACAGAGGGGAGGTTGTCAAAAAGACATTGTCCAGGGTGTGTGCACAGTCAGACCTGATGATCTTTTCAGCTCTGTTTCTCAGCTGGGCAGAGTGGATTTGTTCCAATGATGGAAGAGGGAGCACCAATGACCTTCGATGCAGTTTTGATGATCCGCTGCAAGCCCTTCCTCTCACACCGTGCATCCATAGCTCAGGACACTTTCTATAGTGCACTGGTGAGGAGTTTCTGTGGAAGTCCAGTTTTTCTGAGGGACCGCAGGAAGAAGAGTCTCTGCTGGGCCTTCTTCATCACTTCTGGTGTTCACTCCCTATGTCAGGTCCCCTGAGCAATGAACGCCAAGGTACTTGCAGCTTATACCCTCTCTTGTCTGCAAGTGACACAGGGTGTTTTCTTCACATGTATTGAAATCACCCTGGGGTAGTATGTTTTTGGAAAATGGTATCTGCAACCTTAACTGATCTACTTAATGTTAAAGTGTCATGTTGTCCAAAGCTGCTCCTGTTGAATGATACCTCCTCTTTAGATCTTTTGTCTCATCAGAAGCTGGAACTTTTTGTTGGCCTTACAGCAGTGAAAATCACTGGCTACAATCCCTACTGGATATAACGTATTTGAAATATATTCCTTTCTTCTTTATCTTTTCATTTTAATGTAAATTATGTATTATCATTAGCATTGTTATTTTCCCCTCATTTATTTATTTATTTTATTTATTTTACTTTCTCACTTGATCTACTGAGGCCAATTAATGTGAACCAGTTGCCACCGGGGTAGGGGGGGCATTGTAGTGTATTTTTGTGATTGCCGTTTGTTATATATGTTGAAACAACAATAAAAAGCTGATAACAAAAAAAAAATCACAGAGAAATAGCATAGCTTTACAAGATAAGATAAGATAAAACTTTATTGATGCCACACTGTGGAAATTCACGTTACAGCAGCTCAAATAGCACAGAATGCCAATAGAATACTTATAGAATAAAGATTAAATACAAAAAAGATATATATCATGACAAAATACAAAAATACAAAATAAAAAAATAAAATACAAAAAAGATATATATCAGATTAGAAAAACACAACTGTAACTGAAGAGAGTCATTCTTTAAAAAATACACATACAACCACATTTTAACACCACAATGTCCTTTTTGTGACTTGTGATTCAAATTACTATTCCTTTAGAAATGTGCTAAAACAGCTTCGTGGGAGTGAGTGCCTTTTCACAAAGGGGAAAGGTGAAAGGTGTTTTGCATGTGTCGGTGCATGTAGAGATCCCTGTGGTGTGGCAAATGGCACTTCCCAAAGCCTCTCATTCACAGTTGGGGGCTGCATTAACACCATGTTGCCAAATGATCCCTTTGTCCCGTGTCGGAGCCGGGAAGTCATATCAGATTGTTGTCGCCTCTTCTCCTGCTATCCATTGTTGACTGTTGTGACAACAGTGTTGTCTACAACAGATTAAATTAGTGTGTCCTGTCAGAGGATTTAAAAATGTAGCTGGAATAGTGTGAGTATGATAAAAGCTTTAATGGAATAATATTAGTTTGACTTGTGTGCTGATCTCTCAAGGTTTTAACCACAAGAGGGCAGACGAGGGGGGGACTGATGCAATGTGACATGACAAGCAGACTGTAGTCCACCTCTCGGACAAATAAGCTTTGGTGATTCGCTGAATTTAGTAAATTATTCTAACTCTCTGGCTCAATGTGGTGCCAATATTACAGTATGTTTTCACATACCCCCACTGCTCAGCATATATTTCCTCCCTTCTCACTTATTAGACATGTTATATTGGCATTACATAATATTAAATAATACAAATCAAATAAATCGCACATTGTAGTTAATAAGTACCAATCAGTGATCCAGAATCCTTGACATGTTCAGGTAAAGAGGATTTGTCTTCCCATCCTGTGTTTGTCTATAGTGGGCGGTTTGGCTCTAATGACAGGGTGAATGGCCTCTTCATCTTGGGCAATGCTTTCACATTACAAACAGGCCTTGACACTCAGATGTTCAACATGTCACCTACGCACTAAAATACATAAGACAGGTCTAATAAAATGATTGCACCACACAACATATTACACAATTCTAATGTTAGATTGCAGTGTGTATTTTATTTATCATGCGGTGTGTGTTTCGGTTTGTAATTTTTTTTTTGTGTGTGTGTGTATGTGTTAAAAAAATCTACCAGTTCATGAAATTTCATTTCAAATTAAGAAAAGCAATGAAACCAAGCTAATGTGTGCAGATTCTTTCACCACTGATAGGTTCTACACCTTGTTTAGCCACGGAGCAAAACCAGTGGTGTAAAAAGCATTAAAGTAAATCATGTATGAGTCTCAGAACATTTTAAATATTTATATGTCAAACTAATGCATTCATAATTATACTCAAGTAAATAAATAAATAAAAAAATTCAGTACTTAAGCATACGAAATACTTCCAAAAACGAAGGTGGCACAATTTAGCTACTCTAGTTGTAAGATTAAACTATTGCAATGCAGTTTTTACATATTTTTTAATGTGAAATATTCATCTGCATACTTAAAGCCCATACAGCCAGCAGTGTTGGGGAGTAACTAGTTACATGTAATTAAATTACACAATAAAATAAATTTAACTGTCTGTGGAACCATTTCCCTTTTCCAGTCCAGGAGGCAGACACCATCTCCACATTTAAGACTAAACTTCACACTTTTCTTTTTGATAAAGCTTATAGTCAGGGCTGGCTCAGGCTTGCCTTGGACCAGCCCCTAGTTAGGCTGACACAATCTGTAATCATTTTACATTGCAAGGCTCAGCAATGAGTCCATTCCACAGTTTCACTCCCTAAACTGAAACACATCTGTATTTTACACTACTTCTACCTTTACATGTTTCACCAACACATTCTCACTCCGACCTCGTCACATATTGACGTGCTTGGTCATGGACCAGTTGACGTTCTGGGACTCTGTGTCAAGTTGTCTTCCTTTAAGATCCACTTCCATTTTCACAGGAAATTTAAGGTACAATGCGAATTGACTTTTTTTTTTCCTTCAAGAACAAACGCACGTGGTTAGGTTTAGGAAAAAAGAACAGGGTTTGTCTTTAGAATCTTGCGGGAAACTAACACCCATCCCTTGAATTAAAGTCCTTGGTCGTTGGACCCATCCACCACCACTTGGACTTTCGTCACCTTAACTTTCCTTTAACAACAAACACAAATGGCTAGGCAACAATCGCATGTGGTTGAGTTTAGGAAAAAAGAACAGAGTTTGGTTTTAGAATCTTACGGGACGCAAACACCGCTCTCTCGGGTGAAAGTTAGTGTTTCATGGACCCAGCCGCCCCAGTCGAACTTTCGACATCTTAACTTTCGTTTTTGTGCCACCGCGTTTCTCCCTGATGCCGCCAGGCACCGTTGAACTATAACCACAACCCGCCCCGTGTCAGGCCAATGTTAAAGGTTGCCTTTCTTCATTGGTTTCTGACGCCGCAAGTGACAGCACAAGTGCTGAATTTTGAAGACTTTGGCGTGAAACATGGCTCATTTTTATAAATAAACAACGCTCCTAAATGATTATTGCTTTTTCTTAATTTAAAAATGTTGAATATTTGTTAATTGTTGAAACTTTGTGTTATGGCTATTCTTTTCCAGGTCCCCCTTGTAAAAGAGCTCTCAGTGCCACAAATGTGGTTATGTAGACTGAATAAAATACACTGTGAAATACAACCTATAACATTTTGGCATAGCCTATTTCTGGACATTTTTCACTTTAAAACACTGTTAGAAAAGTTATCACAGGTAATAATTTACATTACTTTGATTAAGGAATTAAAATAGGTACACTACATTTTTAATATGGTAACTAGTAGTCTGTAACCTATTACATTTCAAAAGTAACCTTCCCAACACCAATGGCCATGAAGTGAATGTAGTGTACAAATTTGATCGGGGGAATTATGGACAGATGTCATGAAGCCTGTAGAAACTGAAAACTGTCAAGTAAAGTTTCAGTGCCTTAAGTTTGCTTTTTCTGGCAGTGTCCTTGAGTACACATGAACCGTACTGTTACATTACACTTCTTGATAAATGCTCTGATTATTTAAACAATCTGCAGCAACAACAGCTAGTTGTGGCATTTGCACTTCACTCAGGCACATGTTCCTTTCATGTTTGCAGGCCCTAACATTTCAAGGTGCACTTGAATACACCACATCATCTGTGGAACCATCTCATGAGCAGCAAATGGCTACAGAGGCTCATAAAAGAAAAAGATAGCGCTCCCTATCACCGGTCAGAACAACGACTGGTTGGCAGAGAAGTTGCCCAAGTGTGTCCTCAATATTCTCTGATTATGTGAGCGTGTCAGAATTTGTGAACGTGTGCTTGAGACTTTGTTGTTTATTTTATGATTAAACAACATTGCTCAGTGACCCTGTATCCCGCTTCATTTTGCTCCTCTAATGATTTAGGTTATCTGAGTTCAGGGTGGATCTTCTTGCTGTCAAGCTGTACAACTCACAGGGCGATGCAACCTACAGTGACACTGTGCGACCAGGACTTCGGTCCAAATATCTGTATTAAAGCAGAAGCGACCTCAACAGATGTGACATTGCAAAACCACTATCACTACAGTTAAGTAGACTTGTATAGCACGCCAAAGTGTGTGTGTGTCAGTGACAATGAGAGAGAGCTCCACACTGTTGCTTACAGCTGAGATAACCTCCCCTGCTGGTTCGAGAACAGTGCTCCATCAAGGAGGCAGCTGGAACAATGACGTGACCTTTGAACCTCAGCCAGGGCCTGATCAAATGGTGAATTTGCTGATTAAATATTTATCAGCTCCAGGCAATTACCCCACATCTGTCTGGCTGTTTGATGGTCACTGTAACACTGGTTGTTGTTGATCATCAACAGAGCAGTCCCTGTTCTTAGTAGAGCATCAATAAATCTGATCACAAGTGAGAAACTAGGTGGCTTTATGTAACTGTTGCCGTTAAAATCCATTGTGCTTTGACCAAAATAGCCCTCAGTTGTCTGCTAATTTTCCGATTACCCACGATTAACTTTTTCACTCCCTTTCACCCTTTGCAAATGTGCCTGCCACCTATTGTAAAAATGATAAATTCAATTGACTTTAGTGTCATGAAACATGCAACCTTAGCAGCTGTCTTGCCAGCTAGGTGTTCTCAGTTTGTATTGATAACAATTACGACGGCAGTAATCTAGATAGATGGATCCTTGTGGATGCTGAATCAACATGATGCAACGCAACCAGTCTCAAAGGTTGCTGTTCCAGATAAGAGTCATTCTTCTGACAAGGCCTGTTTCACTCCTGGTCAGCATCTCTGAGCTCAGAGCAACTGATATGTAGAACACTCTTATCTCATGGGGCCAGGGCAAAAGCCCTACAGACTACTGTACAATGAGTCATGAGAGGGGCCATGTGCTGTGATCTGTTCAGCCTTTTACTGTTCTTGGTGTGTAGGATCATTTTCATCATTGATTTTTGGGTTGCTTGGTTAGTAAGAAACATGTCTTCACCTTCAAGGTCCCTGTTTGCTCCAACTAGTGGTTTAAACCCATTGCTTGTCTCCTCTAGTTTGCATGGCTAGACAATGCACACCTCAGCCAGAAATTCAGACATACTCAGTATTGGATGCCAACTACAAAGCCTCCATTGTTACACTTTCAAATTATCTGCTGTATTTCGCTAACTGATGTCAGACAAAAGGCTAGAGTTGATGACATCAGTCTGAACCTGGCAGGCATTGATGTGGCTTGCAGAGGTGACAGCTTCGTCACCTCTGGGTTAGTTGTCGAGGGGTGTGAGTCGGGACAGACACCACAGTGCCAAATGATACATAACAAAGGCAAATGGAAGTAGAAAAATACAAAGGGTCAAATGTGATTTGGTTTTTAAATGAACATAGAGGATTTGCTGCAGACACACTTCACAAAGGGAAACCGGACATTTGTCTTGTAGTTTACATTCCTGAAATATATAAACTCCTAAAAATATGTAATGAAATCCAACAGAACAGCCCCGCAACAAATGAATGTTCAGCCTTAGTTGAGGCTGTGACACAAAATATTAACTGCAGCTACAGACTGAAAAATACAGGCATGTTTGCACCATGAGAGGAACATAATGTACCCTGATGAGACCAGATGTGAACCAGAACCACCATATAGATGCATTTTCTGATAGTCTCAGTAACAAATTTAGTCTGAATAAAAAAAAACATACAATAGCATTATTATTGAAGCAGCAAAAACTGTTATTTAAGACTATCTGGCTCTGTGTTCTGCACATTCTCATGAAATGTGTTTGAAAGAGGTTTTAAAGAACAACGCATTATTGGAGAATAAGTTTGTACGGATTCTATTTCCTTAAAAAAAAAAAAAACATTTCCAAATCAATAATACAGTTTAGAGGAGCAGTGTGTAAGATTTAGGGGGAATCAGTGGCATATAGTGGTGAGGACTGCACACCGCAACCAGCTGAAACTTCTCTCAGTGCCATGTTCACCGTTCAGGAGGTTTTTACTGGGAGCCAAATTATCTGCAGCGGGTCATGGTGTCTCAGAGTTTCAGTGACACCATGCCTCTCGTTGGAGACAGACCATAGTCCAGCACCTGATGATATGTGCTCACCTTTTTTCTGAGTCAGAGATTCGGGAGGTTTTTTTCTGGGAGCCAAATTATCTGCAACGGTCTCTTCCTCTGATTTAATAAAGCACTTTCACGTTGAATAATCAGTGTTTTCCCAACGCTGCTCATCATGGAGGAGCTGCTAACTATGGTGGCAGACGCGAAAATGTGAAAACAGGAATGGCCCTAGATCCAGTGTTTGGTTTATCCATTCTGGGCTGCTGGAGAAGCAGGGCGGTACAACATGGCGGACTCCGTAGATGACTCCCTATGTTGATATTAACAGCTCATTCTAAGATATCATATTCCATTTCTGTCAATATATCCTCCTAAATCCTACACACTAGGTCTTTAAGTCAGGTATGGCGGCACACTGAATGGAGCAACTGTGTGATCTCCACACATTCACTCCACTCCACACTCCACATTTCAATATACCAGCTACATCCCCACAATGAAAGACTCAGCTCCTTCCATTAACAAACTTTAACACTGTGAAGTTTACAAGGTAGAAAAAATTGTCATCCTCTTGGATTTCAGAATACTGTGCAGGGGTTCCCACTTTTTCTCATTATTCATGTTGCATGTTGCATAAGATATGAACTGGGCATGTTGCAATTGCTCAGAGCAAGTATTGACAGAAAAAGATTTTGAGAGTAATGGTATTCAGAGAAAAGTGTATTGATCATCCAGGCTACTGGAAGCACTGTACTGTATATTACGCAAAAAGCACAGGCCAGTCGCTCGGTTATGATTGATTGCCACTGACCACTGATGACAATGATTAACCTTGCACCTAATAACCCTGCACTAGGTCTTGGAAGGGAAATTGGTGGTACATATTTCCTTGAATACTGATCCCTGCTCCCATTCACACATGACTCCATGTAGGAAATGTTCCTGAACATCTCACGGATAGACCGCATGTGTGACACAGGCTTTAGACTAGCTTTCACTCTGATGATAGTGATATGTAGAAGGCAAACTTTCTTTCTCTGATTCAAGTAAAACCTTTAGTTGCTGAACCAGAGCATGTTTGATATACATTCACTTTGTATTAATTTTTTTCCAAAAAAAAAAAAAAAAAAAAAAAAAAAAAAAAGTAAAGGAATAACCTGTGGCAAATCTCAGTGTGAAACTTCTGATAGGCAATTAAAATATGAGGGTAATGGTTGTGTGACAGAAAACATTAAAGTACTTGATGATATATGTACATCTGTGTAATAGATATCTCACTATACTATGATCATTCCTATTCCTCAAAGTACACAAAATCATAGTGACAAAGTCCACTGGTGATAGGACAACAAACAACAGCATGGCACACACTCTTTGACCTATTAATCATCACACACACATCAACCACAGACTGTTATCTCTAAACTGAGATAAGACCGCCTTGATACACTGTTCTCGACTGATGACTGCACTGTTGTGTGGCAGTGTGTGAGCACATGCATAATTGTTATTCTCTATTTCCTGACTGCGGGTTGATTGTTATTACATTTCAGAGAGTCGATTTTCAAGTTGCTGTTGCGACAAGTTTGTTTGTTTCGCTTAGCAGCTTTTTGGCAGCACCGGGACTGTGAATAGCGTGGCTTTCCAGTCCTGCATACTCTTCTGTAACAAGTGATATGCACGAAAAACACTAAGAGGGCGGGGTGGGGGGGCAAGAATGTAGAAAATAAAACAGGATCCAGTACAGACCCCAGTGGGACACCCTTACTTGGGCTATGTGGGGATATTTGAACTGGTTGGTTGTTTTTTTCCCATTCTTTTCCACCAATCCCACCTACCCCCCTTCAGCTCTCCTGACTCTCTACTTTTTGTTTGATATCATAAAAACATTTTCTGTCTTGTCGGCTCCTCTCCTTTTCATCATATTTGCCCCTCTTTCCTAATTAATCATCTCTATGGCTCCGTCTTTACACTAAGTTGTTTATGTAAGCCTTTCATGTCTTCTTCATAATAAGAGCAGCTTGGCCACAAGACAATGAGACACATTTTTATCAAGCTGAAAAGACCCCAACTAATAGCTGTGCCAGAATAATCAACGTAAAATGTTCCACTGTCCCAAAAAGAATATGGTGAAGTCAAAGGACTGTTAGCCCCTTGGTACTTCAGCAAAAGTTACAGCGCATTTATGATACTGATAATGTAAAGCAAATCTGACTTTGTGTCGGCGTGCATGCTGAGTGATCTCCTCCCAGCAGGTGACCATTGAACTCTCAACCCAGTCCCCCTGCTGAGTGAGATGGCAGGGGGGTGAGGTCCACCTCCACGGAGACACACAACCCTCACACCTCCACTCCCGCCCCTCCTCCCCACATGGACTCATCCCTCACCCGGGCACTATAAAAAGTCTGCTCTTGCTGAAATTGTTCAGTCTCATCACGAACTCCACCAGGTAAGACACACAGCTGCTGTGGCTCTAACTGGGACTCAGGTTGTAGAGGAGATGATCAGACAAGAATAACTGCTGGAGAGTTTTTTTTTTTTCATCTAACTGAGATTTCTGCTATCTGTAAACTTTGATGAAGTTGTTAACTGGTACCAAAAGTTTCTCTGTGTGAAATATTTCATTTAATTAATTGTAACTCGGGGGTAAAGCTGTTTAGTATGCTGTGATATATTAGCAGTTATTCAAGAGACAAAGAGATCCCTAAATTTAAGTGCCTCTAGATATCGATTGTCTTTGAGCTCAGAGAGGACTTCGTAATTCTATGACTGTGTCTTGCTGTAAAGCCTGGATGAGGATTAAACTGAAGTCCAGAGCTAATCTGTTGGAGCTGTCTCTCTGAGTTTATAGCCATCCCTAATCTACCCAGATTACGGGTTCTTTTAATAGGCAGCCGTATGTTTAGTATGAAGTCATTTGGACCAAGTCAGGGATGAGTGTACTGCTTAAACCGTGTGTGAAAGCGCTCTTACCCTTAAACCCGCTCATCTGGCCTTCACATTGTTTTACGTGGGAGATTCAAGACTTGTTGAATCAATGGGTTTCAATTTTTAAATTGGGGTTTTGTTAATTCCTTTGTGCACTTAAAACATGTTTTACTTAAACTCCTTCTACAATGCTGTGAGTGTGACATGTTGCCTCTTTTTCCACCTTAGACCACCACCATGAAATTTGTGGCTCTTGCTCTCGCCCTTCTGCTGGCTGTCGGTGAGTGTTGAATGCAATGTTTCTTACTTAAGGGAAATACCTGATATGAAGATGTTTTTCTATATATTTTATATTTAAAACACTGTATTTTCTGCTCTTCTCTCCTCCCCACCGTTCCTTTCTTTTTCTCCTCAGGCTCTCAGGCCGCTTCCCTGCAGGCTGATGCACCATCCCAGCTGGAGCACCTCAGGGCTGCTGCGGATGTCTACATGACTCAGGTGAAGGAGAGTGCCAACAGAGCACTGGCCCAACTTGATGACACTGAGTACAAGGAGATCAAGTAAGGCCCTTTCATTTTCCTCAGTCAGTATGAGGTTCTGTAACTGATACTTGCTCTGTCACTTGTTCATTCACCTTACTCTTCTCTGTCCCTTTTTACAGTCACCTTTCACTCATTGTCGGTTTATTTCACTTTAGCTAAAATGCTTCTGCTCCTCCATCTCTGTTCCCTCCCAGGGCCGCACTGTCTCAGCGCTTGGAGGACATGCACACTCAGATCAAGACTCTACAGGGTGCTGTTGCCCCCATGACCGACAGTGTTGTCAGCACCTTGTCTGATGCCACCGCAGATTTGCGCACCTCTATCATGACTGATATTGATACCCTGAAATCACAGATTGAGCCCCACCGTCAAAATCTTAAGGATGTCATTACTAAACACCTCGAGGACTACCGCGCTCAGCTGGAGCCCATCTTCAATGAGTATTCCACCAGGCACGCTGCAGAAATGGAGACCCTGAAGACCAAGCTGGAGCCTGTTGTGGAGGCCCTGCGTGCCAAGATCGCTACCAATGTGGAGGAGACCAAGGCTGCCCTGATGCCCATGGTGGAAGCTGTGCGTGCCAAGCTCGTTGAGCGTGCAGAGAATGTGAGGGGGTTGGTCACTCCCTATGTTGAGGAATACAAGGAGCAGTTGAAAACGGCCTACAGCCAGGCACAGAGCATCAGTACCGATGACCTCAATACCCTGAAGGCAAAGATCACACCTTTAGCCGAGGAAGTCAAGACTAAGCTCCAAGCTATCTTTGAGGCCGTCGCTGAAACCTTCAACAAGCAATAAATCCTCTCTACCCTGTGCCTACAACTAACCTTACCTACCTGTCAGTCTTTGATCCATTCCGACTTCCTCTCCATCCTTTCTTTCCTGATGCGCAGTCGGACCACCTCCCAAGATGAAGCCGATGCCTAACTGATGCACTTTTTGCAACAAAATGGCGGGACTCTTGCTCTCTCTCTCTTTCTTTCATGCAAACAGCTTACTTCATGCGCTCATGCTCAAGCACATGCAAGCAAAGACATACGCAGACACATACACACTCAGCACACACATGCTTCACTCTTTGCAAGCCACAGCCAACTGCTTCCATTTTGTGTAGTAACTGTATGTGAATTAAGTACCTGAACCTCTGTGTACTGATGCTTGTCTGATGAAAACTGTGCTTTGATGAAATACAGCTCAATAAACATCTGACTGTTTATACTACATTGCTCTGACTCTATATTGAACCTTCCCTTACTGATCTGCCTGTTTTGAAGCAGAATGTTGTCTGACAGTCACACTGCAATCCATTGCTGGGTCAAGTGTCCAAATCATTAATTTTGAGCCACTTGGACTATTGTTCAATAGTATGGTCATCTGCATCCAAAACTAATCTTGCAAAATTACAAGTCACACAAAATAGGGCTGCTAGACTTGTTCTGGGCTGCTCAATAAGAACTAGCACTGAAAAGTTGCATTCTAGCCTCTCTTGGCTCACCATTGAGCAAAGGATTTTTTTAACTATGGCCACATTTTTTAGCTGCATTATTAACTTAAAAAATCCAGTATTTTTATTTGAGCAAATAATTTATTGCAATAACACACATAAACACAACACTAGATTTGCCAGTAATGGTCATATTGTGGTTCCCAGTCTAAGGACTAACTCATCGCAAAAAACTGTCATTTACAGAGCCATAACATACTGGAATAGTTTACCTTTCAAAATCCGGCTAATTAAAAATAAATTATCCTTTAAAAAGGACATGCAGAGGCATCTGCTGGCCTGTAGATGAATGTGAAAAGTAGAAGGTATGCTCTGTGCGTGTTTACAATATTGTGTGTTTCTACAAGTTGTGCTATTTTTTCTTTGTCTTTTCTGACTTTTAAAAAAATATATATATATTTTCAATATATTGATTATTTAGCATTCTACTTTAATGTATGTAGCCTACAGTGTACCCAATTTTGAACTAAAATGACTGAATGTAATTCTTTTTTTTTCTTCTTCTTCTTCTTTATTTTCTTTTTTTCTGTTTAACTTTCATATAAACATAAGCTTTGTATTTTATACTGTAAATTGATGAAATTGTATGTTTTATATGTAATGTAGTGTAATATATTGTATGTAAGGTATGGACCCCAGGAAGACTAGCTGATTGCCAAGGCATTCAGCTAATGGGGATCCTTAAAATAAACATAAACATTGTGTTATAACATAGATATCTGCCACATCTGAATCCAGCATCAGAACATAGCTAATTCTATCTACACTATTAGAACTCACAATGCTATTTAATGACAAAAAAATGACTCTCTCAGGAATTTAACAGTACACCTTTGGCTTTTTCTGAGTGTTTTTGACCTCAGTGAGCCTCTAAAGGTCATATCACACAGACAAGGGGTCATCATTGATCATAAGGTCCAGGGAAACGAACAATATTAATACAATCAGTTCTACTTAAGAGAGGCATTCAATAACATATGAGATGTTTCTGCCTGTGGTCCTGAAAGCTGTGATTAATGAGCTGATCGGGGGTGCAAATTGGCCTATTGACAAACTTAATTCATGTTGTTCTTTGGCAGGGAGGAGCCCACTTTTCTGTTATGGCTCCCTCAGGCTGGAACCCTTCAACACTGTCCCATCATAGTGCCACATGAGGCTATACACACACATCACATCCAAACCACTAAATCCTTCCGAACAACTTTGATTTATCAAGATCATGCATCATATCATTTGTGTCTTACTTTGAGTTCTATGAACCTAGCTCAGGTCTTCATGTGACACAAATCCTTACATGACACACACTGGGAGACACTTTCAGAGTCATGACAACTTAAACAGCACGACAGCAATGGAAAGAAGCCTAGGACTTAATCAGTGCATTCCTGACACTGTCTGATGTGTTGTATCTTTATAAATACAGCAGAATTACCATTAACTCAAACCAGAAACGTCCACTTAAGTCAGTTTTAGGGAATAACTGACTCTCTAATTAGTGTGGTGTTGAAACTCTGCTCTGAGAAAATAGGCTATGAATAATAAAGGCAGTTTGTTGCTGTCTTCATCTGTCCACACCCAGTAACACTGGGCTGATCAGGATGTTATTAATGTCCTACTGGATAGTCAAGACAAGCTCCACTTAAAGCTTTAGGCTATAAGAAACAATAGGAAATGCAAGAAGGGGTTTCTAGATGCCCCAATAGGGTTTTGTGTGTGTGTGTGTGTGTGTGTGTTTTTGCACATTTGTGCATTCACAGTTCTTGGGGCAGCATGCATGTGTGTGCAGCTGTGATTAGTGAATGTCAGCGACACTATGAGTATTGTAATGGATGAGGCAGGCATGAGGTCCCCAGTGAGAGTCTCACGGTGTATAAAACCAGCTCGTTCCTGGACACAAACAGACACTCCTAACACTTGGATGTGCATCTACCACAGCACCTGGCATTGGAAAGGGACAGTTCTATGTTGTGTAGCAAAGCTGTGGGTTTGGCTCTTTACCGGTCTCGACGTAAGGACAGGAGTTGCTGGTAGTGATCAGAAGTGAAAGAGCGGACTTTGATGAACAGAAATATCAGAGGAATTCATTCATATTATTCATCTTGAGGATTTTGCTCAAAATATGGAGGGTGAGTGTTTTTTCGGTAAAACTATCTGAGCTCAACGAGGAAAATACACATTCATGTGCTGATGATTATAGAAAAAAATCTGCGATCCAGTGTGAACCAAAGTTCACCACGCATCTCTCCTGTCCTCCCATTCACTCTCCTCTCCTCAGGTCCTCATCTGACTCGGAGCTGTGAACTATCTCTGCCCTGCTGTGCAGACGGGGGGTCACTGTCGAGCGCCAAGGCCCCCCAGGTCAGTGGGGTAAGAGTTCAGCTGGAGATGCATGCACTTTGGCAGCAGTTTGACCAGCTGGGCACAGAGATGATTGTTACCAAAGCTGGAAGGTAACAAAAACAAATATCATATTTAGATTCTTCATAACTAGGGATGCAGAATATTGGGTTTTGTGCACTGGCCCATTGGCAGATGCAGACATAAAATACAGTGCTTTTCAAAATGTGCACATTGTCATATCGGCAGAAATGTTCATTTTGGGCTGATAATTAATTTTAAAGTCTTTATCTGCTGATATCAACAGTGTGCCGATATTATAATGCATCCCTACATGTGTTATCACGCACTTCTACACTTTTTGTCTTTCTCTGGCATCTCTTACCACATAATGTTCATTTGCATGTCCATAAACTGCAGGAGGATGTTTCCAACGTTCCAGGTGCAAATCTCTGGGATGGATCCGGCTGCTGAATATGTCCTGCTCATGGACTTTATTCCTGTTGATGATAAAAGATACAGGTCAGACACACACAGAGTGAGATGTCTAATAGAGATCGGTACTTCTCCCCAGCGTACAGTAAATGTTTTTTGCTCATTTTCTAAATATTTTCTAGACCACCATTGTCCACCTCTGAGCTAGTTGCTTTTGTGCAAGCTTGTTCTTACTTTACCAGTCCTATTTTACAAATTGGAAACATTGTGTGGGTGTGTGTGTGTGTGTATCAGATATGCGTTCCACAGCTCATCCTGGTTGGTGGCGGGGCGAGCAGATGTTGTAGCCCCTAGCAGGATGCATTTCCACCCAGACTCGCCTGCCTGTGGAGCTCAGTGGATGAAGCAGACTGTATCTTTCGACACTCTCAAGCTCACCAACAACCTGCTGGATGACAATGGACATGTCAGTTAAAGTCTTTAATGCAACCTCTATAGGCTTTTGCTCATGAAAGCAGAAGATAAAGTACATTGATTTCAATTTCGCCACAACAAAATACTGAAGTGTCTTTTTTTTGACTTGCTTCTTGCTGCGTTTTATCCACCCTCCTCCTTGCCAGATGATACTGAACTCCATGCATCGCTACCAGCCGCGCTTCCACGTGGTGTATGTGGATCCAGCTCCCAACAGTCACTTAAATGCATACAGGAACTTCTGCTCTTTTTCCTTCCCCGAGACACGCTTCATGGCCGTCACTGCCTATCAGAACCACCGGGTAGGAAGCCCCAGATCAGTAGGCTTTTCATTGTGCATTCATCGACAGAACCAGCACAGGATTAGGACGCAATTTAAGTCCTTCTAATCTTTTTTAACTTCACCCTCTCTCTCTCAGATCACCCAACTAAAAATTGCTAGCAATCCATTCGCTAAAGGCTTCAGGACGACAGACCCCCAGGACCGGTGAGTGTCTACCAGTCAGATCTGAATACAGTTTGCCTGATTAAGAAACACATGTGTAACACTTGCCCTGAAAAGGCCAGTTGACTAGATCATAGTGTATCATCACCGTTATCAGTTGGTACATAGTGATAAGGCAGCAGTCTCCATGATAGTTAGTCTTTGACCTTTGTTTTCAAACGGAATCACACATGGCAGGTTGTTGGCCAAGTAGGGTTAAACTGTGAGGGACATGATTATGGTGGTTCTACATATACACATGTGTGTGTGCGGGTATGCATACCTCTGCCTTCCATGCTTGTGTGACTGTAGGCAGATTCTGTGTGCATGAATGTGTGTAGGGTGGGTTATTCTGGACCCCTGACGGTGTGGTGTCCACCAGAGGGCAGAGCTGAGCCTCTCACCACCAAACCTGGAGAACAGAGATGCTGGGCCTCAAAGACCTTGACAAGTGAGTAAATTCAAGATTCAGTTCCGTATTGCCACATCAACACGAATATGACCTCACTTACAAAGACAAAGAAAGGCAAAACACACACACAATGCAGACAGGTACCACCCATACCCATAAAATAATCATGAAAGAAAAAGATAAGATACGTACAAGTGCATTAAAAACATCTGCTCTATTGCACAAGGAGGTGGACAGCTTCAGGTCATGTGCTGTTTTGGAACATGGATGTTCTGGTCTTAATGTGTCTTCTGTGAGAGGTTAGGAAATTAAAAAGGTTGTTGGTCGGGTGAGAGGGGTTCTGTAAAGGTGCAATGTGTACGATTTAGGGGGATTTAGTGGCAGCTAGGGGTGAGGATTGCAGACTGCAACCAGCTGAAATTTATCCCAGTTCGAATTACTTCAGTGTTCACTGCGCAAGATACTGAATTCCAAATTGCTCTTAGTGAGGTGTGATCCACCCTGTTGCTACTATGATCCATTCCTTTAACAGATGTGATTGGTTGTCACAGACACAGCCTTTTGTGAGCCTGCAAGGTGTGGAAATGAAATGAACAGCTGACTGTGACAGTATTGTCACTGTTAGTGTGATCACTCGGCTGATGAAAGGCTGAGGCAGACAAAACTCGTCACTGCTGCACTGTTGCATTTTTCCAGTTTTCCAAATATCTTACCATTGTGATCATTTTATTTCTGGCGTTATAACATTATTGCATTAGGTGTGAAATGTGTGTGTACCCCTAGTTAGATCAACCACACATATTATCCCTGCACGAACATGTCTCCGACCTCTTTGTGTTTCCACCATTTTCTCCCCAACTTAAGAAACTCTTAAGCCTCTTAAAAGTCGCCCTCCCGGCTTCTAACTGTTCTTCATCTTAATAATAACGTTATAACTTTATCTTTACAAGGACCTTGTCTTAACTTTAAGGGGAAATTCTAAGAAAACGTCACAATTCTGAGAATTTTCTTAGAATTTCATCACCAGGAGCGACTCGTAGTGGTAGGAAGCTTTGGGAATACGGCCCCTGGGCTACTGTCGAAACATGGCGGACTCTGTAGATGAGGACCAGCTCCCAATGTAGATATAAACGACTCATATTAAGGGAACAAAAACGCAACAAGTCTTTTTTTCAGGTGATTCTACACAAAAGAAAACATACTCATTTTATTGTATTCCATTCCTGCCAATATATCGCTCTAAATCCTACACACTGGGCCTTTAAAACTCCTTACAGCGTATTTATTTGTATGTTAAAGTACATGTCGGGTGCAGCGAATCATGTTCAGTACATACTACATGCAAATTTCACCATAGGTTTTTTTCTTTGACTTTAACTTTAAAATTCTTCTTATATTTTGCTGCATTGGTTGGATCCGATGCTTACTACAAGAGGCAGGGTCGAAGATAAGATTCTCAAACAACAGGTTTAACAACTTTTTTCTAAGTGCTGATCAATACCTGTCCAGTTGTATTCTCCTGCATCCTCAGGACAGGAGGACCCAGCCTCGTTGTTGGTGGAGCAGCAGTGTGGACTGTTCCACCACTGTAAAGACTCTGAGGGACTCACCACGGAGAAGAAAGATGGCGACAGCATGTTAGCACCTGCTTCCTTCCTCCCTATTCCTTCCTACTGGGACTGTCCAGGATTATCTCAAGAGAGAGGCAGCCTGACATAAGGAAAGAGAAGCAAACTGAAGAAGCTTTGAATTGAATTTTTTTGACTTACTGCTTGCTTCCTCATTTGATGTCATACAAGTTTGATTTATGTTTTATTTATTAATGATAAATGCATATAGCTTGTGGTCACCCTTACAGAATTTAATTTATTGGGACACTATCCATCAAAACCATAATATTCATGGCAATATGATGGATGCACTATAATGACGCTATATGCTAGATAATACAACAGCATACAGGAAAATACAATGTAGTACTATGGGCTGTGATGACCCTACAAACTCACAGCTGAGAACACAAAACCCTTTAAGTCTCACATGGCAATGTCTCATCTTAATATTTGTGCAACTACACCTGTCTGTTGCCTGAAATAATAAAATGACACTTTGAAATCTTTGTCTCTGTTTTTTCCCCCCTAAATTTAGACTATAATAATGAATCAGATGCAAACAATATGGCCTTTGCTGTAGCTGTTCTGGGTGAGAGCAGGTAACAGTGCCTAAAATGCATACCGTCTCTCTAATGGGAACAGAAACGGCTGTGATCCGTGAAAACTTCATTACCCAGAATACCAAGTGCCACAATGTTATTTATGGAAGAAGCAGCGAGAGCCATGACGTGAGAGTGATTCTGCCTTCAAATTAAAGTAGGCTACATTTAAAAAAAAAAAAAAATCTAACAATGTATAATGTATGGTGTGTATATGTTGCCAAAATTTCATTAAACAATTAATGATGAATTGAAAAATAAATAAACAGTTCTACACATGGGACGTTCAGTTCATTACAGTAAAGTGAATATTTTAATTACAAATTTCACCACTGGAGTGGTTGCATAGAATAACCCTACAGCAAAGGGGAATAATTGGTCTGTGAGATAAGACCTTAACAATCCCATACATGCGGAAAACACACGAGAAAAAAACACAAATTATAAATAAGTCGTCTACGCTGTTGTGCGCATTTATACATGTGTGGTGGTGTGTCTGTGTCACTCTGCAGTTACACCTCCAAAACACTAGGTGGCAGCAGGGTTTCAGTGAAGTGCTGTAAGGTTTCGTTGATTCAAAACACACATTAAACACACATTAAACATGGCTTAATAGCGACAATTTCAAACACAAGTACACAAATCAGTTTCACTATAACTCGCAGCATTCACAGACAAACACTTGTCTTTATCTGGACACATTTTTCCCACAAATACAACATGCTAATGTTTTTAGCACAAGCCTATGGCATTTTACATTGTATAAATTAGCCGAGCAGCTAGCAGACTCTTCTCATATAAAACCAGGGACAACAGCAACATTTCACAAAAGTAACGTTACATAATTTGGCTCCATTACAACTCACGAGGTTCACTGACAAAACAACTGTCTTATACTAAACACATTTTCCAAACAAATACAACATGCTAATGTTATTAGCACAAGCCTATGGCTTATTACATTGTATAAATTAGCCTAGCGACAAGCGGAGATTTCCTCTGCTCATATGAAGTCAGGATAAATCACACACAAGACTTAAAATGCTATTTTGTGGAGGCTTTATTTTCTTCACAATTTATTGTGTCTTATCTGTGCAATTAAGTAAATAAAAGCTTGGTTTCCACTGAGGGACACCTTTTACTATTATTATTTTATTGTGCAAATAGAGGTCAAATCAATCCTCCTGAGACCCAAACTTTTATTTGGTTCGCATTTTAATTTCTCCGAGCTATTTGGGTATAGTATAAAATACTAAACATTGTCAACAACAATAAACTCCCAATGTCCTCAAATGAGCAGATGATAAATTCCTTAGCCTATGTCTTCAAACCAGTAGTTTACTTTCTAATTAACAGTGTCTTGGCGCATTTCTGTCGCTACTATTGGTAACATTTCTATGGCGAATCAAACTACAAATGTTATCAATCATAAATAGTTTCTACATTTAATTTGATCAGGTTTATGTTGGGGTTTTTTTTTTTAATTGTTACGTTATTGCGGTTTTACTGCCACTAGATGGCACAAGTGTCCACAGACAAGGACAGCAGGTCTAAGTTAAGCAGAATGAGGAATAATAAGAATAAGGTCCAGTAAACCCAAACTGTAATGTCCTTGTGTGAGGACACAGCGTCTCAGGAGGATAAAGGATGGCAAACCTTCATTTTACAGATTGGTTTATTACTGTTTTATTTAGAAAACGTTCACAGGAAGTCGCGTGGTTTTACATTTCTAACTTGACGGTGCTGGTGATGCTCGCGCTCTCGCAGCTCTGAAGGATGCAGCGGGGTGGATGGAGGAGGAGGAGGAGGAGGTGAAAGACTGGAAGGCGGAGAACTGAATGAACGGGTCGGGGAAGGGGAAGGATGCGGATTACGGTAGCTCGCCGGTCAGCCTGCCTACCGACGATGGTCTCGGTCGTCTGACGTGAGGATGTGCAGAGAAAACGACGCGAGCCTGCGGTTTGTTGATACGCTGAACACGGAGGGAGAGCTTGTAATTTACCCGTCGGCTCAAATAATCTGTGACACCGAGGGTTGCCAGGTTTGATTGTGAGGGTGATTTTTTATTTCCAACGTAGGCTGTTTTGTATTTACATTTAGCCTACGTTGTGATTCATCTAATATCGGTTTCCTTTCTCTTCATTTAACGTCAAGAAAACCGGGGAGAAAACACAGTGACCCTTGTGGTGCGACTGCCATCATGGTTTTAGCCGTCATTTTAGCATCATCACCAACTGATCTCTTCTCCTGTGCCGCTGCAAACTGGATGTCAAACTGAACGGAGCGTCGTAAAGTCCAAACCAAGCGCACCTTAAAATACAACTTTACCGAGTTTCAACATGGAGGCGTCGACGTTAACGCCTCGCTGGTGGTTGACAGGTCTGTTTCTATGGACAACGTTGTGTCTGCTCAGCAGCGGTCAATCCGCGCCGGACGCCTCGGGCCTGCCTCTAGCTATCCGCGTGCCACTGCGGCAAGGCGCTCGCGCTGAGCAGCCAGCGCCGCTGCCCGTTGCCTCCGCGCACCGCGAGCGCGGCAACGCTGGGAAGCACGGTGCGCGCAGGCGGAGAGGAGCGGCAGCGGGCGGCATCAGCTTCGTGGACATGATTGATAACCTGCGTGGGAAGTCCGGTCAGGGATACTACGTGGAGATGGCTGTGGGCTCTCCTCCGCAGAAGGTAAAGTTTAACTGAGTAGGACAGGGTGGCATGCCCCTCCGCCTCAATACCTCTTTTTTAATTTTTAATTTAATTTTTTTAATTTTATATACTTTATTAGTTCTCAAGGGGAAATTTAATGCCACTAACCCTACTCCCAACACCTGTATTACATGACTGTGCTATACTTGATTGGGACATTTCATCTGAGTTGATGATTTATTCCCCCAGAATCATTTTATAGTTTTATTTTTTTGCAAAATTAAAACACAAATAAGCAAGCAAAAATAATAATGCAATACAGTGCAGGGAGAGTCAAACAACTCAGAGGGCTTATTTAAAGCCTCAACCAAATACAATTTTCACAGTTATTAAAAACTCAAAAGTACATAATGATAAGAAAAAGTGATAACAAACTATTAATAACAAAATATGTTTGATTGCAAAAAACAAACAAACAGCAATGATAGTATGGATTTAGGAGCACGAAATGTGAGTATGTGATGTTTAAGTCAGTGTCTTGTAGTTGGGATTTTAGTTTGTTTTATTTAGTTTGATAGCTCCTTAGTAGCTCGGGGCGTTTTGCCCATTTTCATTTATGTGCTGTAACAAATAAATTGGCTACTGCACCAATTTATTTCTCCCAGCAATGTTTATGTTTATGCATCATCATCCTTACCCCACATGGCGGGATAAATATGTTGTCAAAGCACTTTTGGATGTAGTAGTATAGTCTATAGCAGGATTTATGGCCTATGCCGTTGTGAGCATTTATACTTGTGCTGGTGTGTCTGTGTCACTCTGCAGTTACACCTCCAAAACACTAGTTTGCGGCAGAGGTTTCTGTGAAGTGCTCTAAAGTTTAGTTGATTCAAAACACACATTAAACACACATTAAACATGGCTTAAGAGCAACAATTTCAAACACAAGTACACAAATCAACTTCACTATAACTTACAGCATTCACAAGCAAAACACTTGTCTTTATCTGGATGCATTTTCCCCACAAATACAACATGCTAACGTTTTTAGCACAAGCCTATGGCATTTTACATTGTATATATTAGCCTAGCAGCTAGCGGATTTTTCCTCTTCTCATATAAAACCAGGGACAACAGCAACATTTAAGAAAGGTAACGATACATAATTTGGTTCCATTACAACTCACAAGGTTCACCGACAAAACAACTGTCTTATACTAAACACGTTTTCCAAATTAATACAACATGCTAACGTTATTAGCACATGCCTATGGCATATTACATTGTATGAATTAGCCCAGAACCTACGCTGTAGCTACAGCGTCCATTCAGCGCAGAAGTATAAATTCTGCCTACAGAAACTGTGCACTTTTTGTCTTATAATATAACTATTATAAAAAAAATCAAATGATTTGAAACAAGCACACTAAAAAACAATAAATATTTCTTCAAGGGTGACATTCAGTGTCATATTTTTTTTATTAGCCTATCCTGTGCAGAGTCTGGCTCCCCCTGCAAAATGCATTTTTCATCTTTGGTCTCCTGCTCCAGGTCTTTCACTCTGTCTCTCTGTTGAATTTAATCTGCTTTGTTGGCAGGAATGTTGCATTAAATACCAGCTACACTTAACTCTCTGTGGTACCACTTAAAAAAAAAAAAAAACATCAAATATAGTGCTATTTATTGATTTAAAAAAGTGTGGAAATAACAAAACACAACATGGCCAGAGCCTTAACATTAAAGACACACAGTTTTACATTTTTCACACTTTTACCTCAGTCTTGTATCAGCGTGTCTGTATGCTATGTGTGTATGTGTGTGTATCTCACTCTTTTGAGCAACAAGTTATAACACTAACATAATAATAATAATAATAATAATAATAATAATAAGTAACTTTAACTCATCTTCATGCAGCACACACTCTTACACACACTGCATCATAATAATCATGATCAGGCCTACATAACCATACTATTGAGTATACTGTGTGACTCAATGGGAGGTGACATCACACAGTGTAGCCTATGTCCCCAATTTACGTTAATATCCTCATAATCTGATATTTTCAGTGTAAGATTTTTACAACTGAACGCAAAATTTAAGTAAGTTGACGGAAAAGCACTTCAGATATATTGTCCGATGACCAATACTGTCGATGGCCCTGCGTTGACAGATGGCCCGTGTGTGTGTGCGCATGTGAAAGTGAGAGAAAGGACTGAATGATACAGACAGATAATGGAACCATTAATTCTGCAGAGTGAGGAGTGCCAGCTGGGTGCAGCTGCGATGTACAGGCTGGCACACAGAGGGCGACAGAAAGAGGGAGGGAGAGAAAGTGATGAGGTGGTAGAAGAGGAGAAGAAGGAGAGGGGGAGAAGGTGAAACAGGGAGTGAAACAGAAATGAGTAAGTGGACAAGAGAGAGAAAGAGATGGAGAGGAACAAGGAGTGAATGAGAGTGAGAGAAGAAGAGAGAGGAGATTAGAGAGAGAGACGGATGGTGCTAAGTGGAGGTGTCACTGTGCCACTGGGAGACACTGGGGTTTTCTATATCAGAAGGCTCAGCTTTGCCTGGTTGGGGCACCACAGAGACTACCAGCCAGTTGAAGCCAATCAGCACAGACAGACAACACACTGTTTTAGTGGTTGTCCTCCAACCAGTGGCCAGGGATCCATCCTTTGTCTGCAGTCATTCACTCTGCTGGAGTGTCCACCATCAAGGCTCAGGTATCACTTGACATTTTTTATTTTAGTGGCGATATGATACCAGAGTTTTGATATTGATTGATATTAAAGTGATGCTTTCTTAGACATTTTACTGATAAACCTTTTTTTAAAGCACAGCTGCTTTGGTTTACTGTATTTAAGTCTTTCTGTTTCATTTGCTCGGGGTCAGCTCAGCTCCAACACATTCTCACATTTTCTACATCCACATACGACGTGCATGGTACCCTGGGTGTGTTGGTTGTTGCCGTTCTGGGACACCGTGTAAAGTTCTGTCTGTTGCATGCGCTCTCTTTTTTCAAAAGAAATGCACTACGTTGGTACAACACCGCAAATTCACATTTTTTCCTTCAACAGCAAGGCAACAAACACACAAAGTTGGGTTTAGGAAAAAAGAACAGGGGTTGGCTTTCTCTCACTTTCACCACCTCAACTTTCGTCCTTGTCCCGCCGTGTTTCCCCCTGACACCGCCGGGCAATGTTAAACTATATTGGCGACCAGCCGTGTATCATGCCAACATTAAAGGATGCCTTTTTTCATTGGTTTCTGACGCTGCAAGTCACTGCCCAAGTGCCAGATTCCGACGACTCTGGAGTGAGGCTGGACTCCCAGCTCAGATCCACTATGTGTCTGTTAGTTCACCAGTGTGCCGGTATACTTTATTAAACTCACATCACCACAGCAAACTACTGGACGAAAGACAAGAAGTGAATTTCACTTCAAGAATCAGATGGCTGTCACATTATCTTTGTCCTCTACCATTTTGGAGCTTACATCAGAGTGCATTCAGGACACTACTACTACAGCTACTTGTAAAGTATTCCCAACATGAATACAATGAGCAAAAACCCAGTATATTCAAGAGACACAATCAAAAGCTTTAAAATCTTTTTTTCCTTTAGTGTGGACATTTTAAGATGCAAAAACTAAGGTGAAAACAAACTGGCTAATGTCTGACAGCACATTTACAGCTTCTAATACTCGGACTTGATTCAAACCATGGATTAGTGTTGCACGGTATACCGGTACTAAAATAGTACCGTGGTACTAGAATATTCCAAACGGTACTATACTGCATTTGGAAAATACCGGTACTTTGAAATTGATTCAGTTCATCAATTTAGTTAATTTATTTTACTCATTTATGCACACAAACGCCTTTCTTTTTCCTATTGGAGCACAGATTGCACAGGTGGTGTGTATGACAACACCTGTATCAACATTCGCAGCTGGTGCACGTGAAAAAAAGACAAGAGAAAGTCTGCCTCGCAAAGGGAGACAACACGAGACAACACAAACTTGGTGAAACATTTGAGCAACCAAACCGTGATGTCTGTACTGAGGTACTTACAGAACCATGATTTTTTGGTACCGTTACACCCCTACTATTTATTGTTCTAAAGGTTTGTAGCCAAAAGGACTTTTCCTTAGGAAAAGTACCGAAGAGTATCGAAAAGTATCGAAATTCATATTGGTATTGGTACTGAAACAAAGATTTTGGTATTGTGATAACACTACCATGGATACATTACACTTGGCAACAATGCTGTTGTGAATGTGTCGTTGGCTTTAGGCACAAAAACCACTTACTTATGGTCAGGAAAAATCATGTCTAGGCTTAAAAGACTAACGTTTCGTGCAACAAAAGTTGCTGGAACAGCAGGGACGGCTCAGTGTAAACACCTGTGATCGGTGGCTCACATGCTGCTGGTAAACTGAAACAAAACTTAGGCAGTATTTTCGGAGAAATGTGTGTTCGTTATTGGGATAACTGGCTGTTGGAGAAATGGTCTTTCGGTCCAATGGGACATTTTTTGGACTAATGGGACATAGAAATTCAGGGCCATTGGAACAAAGGCATGGCTCCTGAAAATTGCAGTGTTGAAGAAATGCACATTTATTGACCCCAACTTGGGGTTGGCTTTCACTTTCACTTGCAATACTGTTTACAATAAGTAGCCACCATCATAGGCATATTATACCTTAAAAGTGTTTGTAGATTTCAAATACTGAAATTGATGAGGAGCTCAGGAAACTGAAGCATGACGAGGGCCCGCTAGCTCACCTGGTAGAGCAGGCACCCCAAGTACAATGGTAGTGCCCTTGCCGTGAGCTCAATTCCAACCCATGGCCCCTCGCTGTGTGTCAGCCCCCCTCACATTGCATCTGTCCTATCAAATATCTTCAAAAAAAAATTGAAGCATGACCTTTAGTGCGGCACAAAAACAGCAGTTCCCAGACTTGTGTATATTAAACCAGTAGAAAAGTGCAGGTCAGCGGTCGGTGACCATCTCATACATTAAAATGATCAGTCAGGATATCTATATCAGGCTTTAATAAGTCTTAAGATATCTTGAATGAAATTATCGGAATGTATTAAGGTTTTAAAAGCTCTGGCGTAGCCTATAGATAAATGAAGCTTTATACAAATTGATTTATCAATGGGTAAATGCTCCTGAACTGAAATGATCATGATAGCAGGAGTGATAAAAGGCCTTATATTAACTTCGAGATGCAAAGTTGTGGAAATGACCTCAAGTCATTTACAGTAACTTGTAGATATACATTGTGTTCTGGTAACCACTAGATGATTTCTCCTCCGTAGTGTAGGGGGAAGGGCAAATATAATGGCTGGAACAGACAGGCACTCTGCCAGGGAGACAGGAAGACAGAGAGGGAGAGAGACACAGAGCAGGGAGAGACATGAAGTGTCAGTGTGTCAGGATACAGCCTTCAGTGTGTGTGTGAGTCTCCGTGTATGAAACAAACACATCCATCCTGCGCAGTCAGCAGATATCTAGCCAAGAGAGGAAGACAGAGTGTGTGCAGCGTTATTACACCATGAAAGTAGCCGTGTTTGTAGAGACATCAATTGCAGGCATGTGTGTGTGTATCATTGACATGGATGCATGTGTGCGTTAGACAGAGTCAGTATTTATTCTGGGCTTTCAGGCCCAGCCCTTGAGACAGTAGCACTTCTCTGGATATTTAAAGAGCCAATCCATTATTGAACAGCTTGCTGTGGCTCTATGGCTGCCTGTCTGTGCATCGGTTTGGGTGTTTCTGTACAACACTGTCTATCTATATCCTCGTTGGTTTGTCAATCAGTACAGTGATACAGAATGTGCTGCAACTAATCTTTAAACATAAATAAAACTTACATTAGTACGTCTTAATCAGAACCACATGAATGAGAATGTATTGACTGGACTTAGAATTAAATGCATGACTTACAACACACACAGTTCGCCTCATGCAGTCATATTTTCTCTTAGTTTTCTGTTAATAAAAAAAGGAGTCAACTCCAGCATAGGCAACACCCACTAAACACTATGAAAGGGCAGGTGTTGTGCAATGTGCAGCTTTTCTGAAACATGTCCAAGAATTGGAGGGATGTTACTTTAAAAGAGTGTAAAAAGAAGAAGTTTTGCAGCTGCGAAATCAACATACTGTTAAACTTAAACTAAGTAAGCATGAATTTCCAATGTGTCAGTACCGACGTTACAGGAAAACCAAAAACCCAGCAATGGCAAAACATTTGTGATGCTGTAAATGCTGTGTTTGCAGCAGTGGTGGATGAAATATTCTTTGTTTAAGTCAAAGTACTAATACCACACTGTAAAAATACTGTTGTCAGTAAAAGTCCTGCATTGAAAATGTTACTTAAGTAAATTATGGAAGTACAATCAGGTATTTGGGTACTAAAAGTAAAAGCAGGCCTACTCAATGCAGAAATTTTAAATCAGTTTTATGAATCAATCAATTTGAGAGGCATGAACCATGAAATAAAAAACACTGCACTCAATACTTGTTAGATGGTACATTTGTGCTCAGGGAAGATGATTTTGGAGGGAAATGGACTGTGAGGGAACTTATTCTTATCCTCTGTATTGATCATGAAGGACCTTCAGTGAAGTCTGCCTGACTTTAAAGCTCTCATAAGTACAAGGATGAATGAGCCGGTTGGGTTTTCCAATTCTTCGTAGGTGCTTTAAAATAATTCTGCATGTTACTGTGTATCTTTTATGTTTTTTATTGTGTGGTTGTTTGGCTGTATTTTTTGTGTGCTGCTGTCTTGGCCAGGTCTGGTTAAATATGGGTTAAATAAAATAAATTACTCTAAAGCAGTCGGGATGAGAGTCACCACCTCCAAATCTGAGTCCATGGTTCTCTGCCGTAAATCACTGGATTGCCCATTCTGAGTTGGGGTGAGTTACTGCCTCAAGGGAGGGAGTTCAAGTATCTCGGGGTCTTGTTCAGAATGGAGCATGAGATGAATTGACGGTTTGGTGCGGCTTCTGCAGTGATGCAGGCGCTGTACCGGTCCGTCGTAGTGAAGAGGGAGCTGAGCTGGAAGGCGACGTTTTGGATTTACTGGTCCATCTACGTCCCAAACCTCACCTATGGCTATGAGCTCTGGGTAATGACAGAAAGAATGAGATTGCAGATACAAGTGGCCGAAATGAGTTTCCTCTGTGGGGAGTACTCTCGCCCACTTCCTTTTCCTCTTGCCCAAGAGAAGAGCAGCTGTCATGCAACTGTCTCAGATGCAGGTGTGTCAGAAATTATCACTTGAGTCCTAACATTTCAGTGTTTCTGGACCTTTAAAGAGAAGAGCAAAAATAAGAAAAACACTGGTGAATCCCAAAAATCAATGGGTACTAAAAATATGAGAGCAAACTGTGGACCCAAACAATAATACGATAAGATTTGTTTGTATATTGCTTCCTGCATGAGGCCTGGTGTGTCATTACAGCAGCAGAACAACCAAAAGAGACCTGTAATATATGGACGTTTCTATATGTGGGAAGTATATCTGTAGATATGACGCATATACTGTAGTTACTGTATATTTCTGTCTTCACCCCCACCTGCCATTTGCTCCATTCACACACTCACTAACTGTTTTGACTGATTGCGCAAAATATGATACTCACAAAGAGATGCAGACAGAAGAGGAGGAGATAGGAGAGAGAAGGAGTAGAATGGGCAACCTGAGAGGATTGGGCAGTGGGGGGGGGGGTTAGAGTGGAGACAGAAAGGGGGACTGAGAAGGACATTTAGGGCAACAGGAAACAGCTCGGGACACTACAGGGGGAAATGGATACTGAGAGTGACTAAGAGCTGAAAAATGAAAATACAAGAGACGTGAGGCGACTACCCAAAGACTAGCCCGTAAGACCATCAGGATAAAAAGATATCAATACCCCCCCCCACACAAACACACACAAACACACACACACATACAGAAAATTTGTTTTACAAATAGCCATGTCTGTCTCCAAGGTAGCAGAGACACAGATTAAACTTGCCCTTCAGAGATTGAACATCAATTCCATAATGTAACCCAAGCGTCAGTTTTACAAACCGATTGATTTTTTGTAAAATGCACAAAGCATATATTTAATAAGTCTCTCTCTCTCTCTCTCTCTCTCTGTGTGTCTTCCATTCTCTCTCCGTCCCATTAGTTGAACATCCTGGTGGATACGGGAAGCAGCAACTTTGCTGTCGGGGCAGCTGCTCATCCCTTCCTGCGCAGATACTACCATCGTTCGCTGTGAGTACACACGTGCAACAATGTGGTTTTAAATGATGTGGCAGTGCTTTTACACACAAAAAGATTATATTACTAATATAATCCCTCTTCTTTCTTTTTTCTCCCACTCTGTGCTGTTCCCATCCATACATTCACAGCTCCAGCTCGTACCGTGACCAGGGTAGGAGTGTGTACGTTCCCTACACCCAGGGTCGCTGGGAAGGGGAGCTGGGCACCGACCTGGTCTCTGTCCCCCACGGCCCCAACGCCACTCTGCGTGCCAACATTGCGGCAATCACCCAGTCAGATCGCTTCTTCATCAATGGATCCAACTGGGAGGGAATCCTGGGACTGGCCTATGCTGATATAGCCCGGGTAAGAGCAGCATAAAGAATCTCCTAATGAACGATCTATTTCGAGCTGCACCAGACACACTTTTACAGATTGGCACCTCAGTTGGCAGATCGTTAGAAATCAGTGCCCACAAATCCTGATCTTCTCTGTTGTAGTCTCATTTATAAACAGGGGTGTATTTTTGCCTGCTGTATTCGTAAGATCAGCCTCACAGTGAGTTATCTTTAGTGACATGTTGTGAAATACATAGAATTGCATGATTATATATGAAGAGAGAAGAGTGAGATTGAGAAAAGGAGGAAGAGAACCAAATGTTTAGCTGTAAGGTTAAGAACACTTCAGCAAATTATCAGTGGACGCACCGATTAGAGCTGGGCAATATATCGATTATCGATATTGAGGTTGCATCACATACCTCACATCAGTGTTCATCTCTCCTCTCTCAAACTCTCCGCACAGCTCCGCCCCACTCACTCACTCACAGTTTCTCCATCAACACTCAGACACAGAGCTGCTTCTCTGTCTAATGCGTCTGTTAATTAGTCTATAGTGTGACATAGTCTATATGTTGCACGAGCTACGCTAACACAGTCTGTGAGACTGAGTTAGTTACCGCGCCTAGTCAAGCCATGCTGCACCGATTTGTGTTTCCGTTATCAGTTTAGAAGCACGATGCTGTGCTAAGCTGCACACCTTCTCCTTCTCCAGAGTAGGTCCAAAAGCTGAGCCGCCCGCCCTCAAGTGGGTAGTGGTGGCGTCTAGCCAACTGCAGCGAACCTCCAACCACTTCTCCCCCTCAAACAAGCCATTTGTGTTGTGAGACTCTCCTTACCTCTGTCTATAGGAGACCAGAGAGAAAGGTGTCTTTAAAAGTCTCTGTGTGTTCAGCTCAGTACTTTTGTAGCTTCTAACTGAATCTCTGTGGTTTGGAGTTTAGTTTCTCTCCTTACTTTAGATATCTACTTTATTTTACTGTTTCATGTTTGCTATCAGCTGATTAGAAGTTGTGTGAAGTTGCTACTCAGAAACTCAACATTTCCTTATTTTGCTGCTTCGCAATTAAAGTTTTTACATTAAAAAAAAACTTTTATTTTTAATACTCTATAGGAATTAAAATATATTCATCACCGAATAAGCAAAACTTTAAACAGCCACAGTGAGATGTTGATGAAGAGCTGCAGACAACAGGCTCTTACTGCACCTCTGCAAACAGCTCACCTCCAACAGGTCATTGTCTTTTACCTGCCCTGCTGTGGAAAAACACATGCAGCAAAAATAACAGGGGACTTCAGCCGTGGATCAGCTTGCAACTGAACATGCGGCCCACCGAGAAAATACCTATATATATTGTGTATTGCCATTCAGCCTGTAAATACTGAGATATGAATTTTTGTTCTTATCGCCCAGCCCAAACACCAATGGCTGCTTCAAAGATTCAACCTGTAAAATGTGTTATCATGCCCCATAAGCAGTATTTTGTAATCACTTTTCACTGACACCCCCAACGTTCTCATTTCTTTAGCATTTGATAAAAGATTCTGTTTGTTATATCTCCTGTGAATTATGAGGAAGGCCAAATAGGGATGTGTTTCTGTGAGCCTTGGGGTTGTTAAAGATACTGTCTAACACAGGAAAACACATATCGATAGGGCAACAGACTTCGGCATAACACCAGCAAAGAAACCTGAAAAGTGTGTTGAGAGTGTTAGAGCGAACTTGTCAGTACAGAGAGCAGAGTTTGCATTCTCAGAGTTAGTGATATTGACAGTTTTGACAGCAAACATGGTAGAGTGTGCAGTTTTTGGATGTTAACTGGACCCTGAAGCTTTCGCCCACTGTCAACCAAAGACCCCATGGTATTTTTTGCACCAGCTGAAGTGGGGCTAACACATTATATCACTTTGTTACTGCTAAATGTAATATATTGCATCACTTTTGAAACGCATTACCCCCAACACTGGTGATAGCTCAATAGAAGGTTTGTTTAATCTTTGGGAAATTAAAAGCTGAAAGCTAAAAACAGCAGCACGGTTTGACTGTTAAGACGTAAAGTTATCCAACGTATTTCTCTCTGTCCCTCTCACTCTCTGCAGCCTGATGAGACATTGGAGCCTTTCTTTGACTCTCTGGTTCGCCAGACTCCTGTCCCCAACCTCTTCTCTCTCCAGCTGTGTGGAGCTGGCTTCACCCAGAACTACTCCCTGGGCAGCGCCACTGTTGGCGGCAGCATGGTGAGACACACACAGACACACACGTACATATATACAAATCATCTAATGTCACATTTGGAGCCAGCGCTTTTTTTCCCCGTGCTCTTAGATCATTGGAGGAGTGGACCCATCGCTCTACGTGGGAGAGCTTTGGTACACTCCCATCCGCAGGGAGTGGTACTATGAGGTCATCATTGTACGTATTGAGGTAAATGGACAAGACCTCAACATGGACTGTAAAGAGGTAAGGTGTGACAGATGGATAGACGAAAGAAAGAATAGTTTAATGGTCAGTCACTGATACTAAAAACTGTGTGTTTGTAATTGGTGACTGTTTATGTGTCTTTTACAGTACAACTATGATAAAAGCATTGTGGATAGTGGCACCACCAACCTTCGACTGCCTAGAAAAGTCTTCCAGGCTGCAGTCAAGGCTATTGAAGCAGCCTCTTCGGTCAGTCCTTACCATGCAATAGATACCCTTATGTCTTTGTTGTTCTCCCTCTGCTGTTTTCACTGCCCCAGTCATTACTTAGTCTTACATGACCACATGACTGTGATTAGTAACGAGCAGGTATGGGAAAGGAAAGAATGATTGTCCTCCTGACCCTGTTTTTCAGACAGAGCAGTTTCCCTCTGGGTTCTGGCTCGGGGAGCAGCTGGTATGTTGGCAGGCCGGCACTACACCCTGGCACATCTTCCCCGTCATCTCCCTCTACCTGATGAGTGAAAACCACAACCAGTCATTCAGAATCTCCATCCTACCGCAGGTAATACACAGTATCTCACACTGGAAGTGAATGTGGTCACATAAAGCAGGAGTTCACTCGTGTTTTCAGGTCATGGATCGATTTTATGATAGTATTTGTGTCATGGGACTATTTTCAGTTACTTCTACATTCGTGTACTTGCATTACATTATTAAAGCGCACTATAGCACTCGCAAAAAAAGCCCAATGTAAGAATACAAATGTAAATTGGCCAAGAACGGAAAAAGAAGTGCAATTTGAAATTAATTTGTTCAACAACCAGGTTTTAATTAGCATATTAAACCATAAATTCAAAGCGGACATAAGAAAAATCAGCAGACTTTCTGTTGCTGCTGTTACACAGGCTACCACAGCACTAAAAGATGGAGTCCGCATCTGCAGCAGCTAACATCCAACACTGAGCCATTTACGGTTCCAACAAACTCACACCGATAACGAAAAGGCTTGAATCTGTCGTTAAACCTGATAGCCGTGTGATACTAACACTTTTCTGGCGTATGACCTTCAGCTCCGTTGAGGCAAGCCAGTCCAGTGTTTCATCATCCAGGTTAATTAGGCCACCGTGTCAGCTGGTTATTATGTATTCCACAGTTTGTAGTGGATCCCCACATTTGCAGTGGGCACTGTCTACGAGCCCCCATTTTTGCATTGCTGCCCTGAAGTGTCCTACACCTGTCCTCAGGCGGTTGAGAGTTGTCCAATGCTTTCGGGGCAGGTGCTGGCAGGGAACATCTGTGAGGTCTTTAGTGTAGTGGTGGAGCCTTGATGGTTCTGCTGACGCTCACTGGTCCCTCCATCTTGCCTCGACCCAGATAGCCTTGGAGGGATCAGATGGTGTTGTACGGAGCAGTTCTTGGGTGTGTGTGGCAAAGAGACGCAAGCGCTGTGGTGTCTCTGTACGATCTTGTGGAGGGGGTGTGATTCACTCATCTGTGCATTTCAAGCGAGGGCCAGCGTGGCTGCTTCTCATCTGACCTCTGCTGGAGCAGTACCAGCGAGGATGGGCAGTTGGTTTGTTGGGGCGGCTGTCCGCAGACACTCCAAAGGGCAGCGTTGAGTGCCCTTAGCCCTGTTACTGTGTGTGTGTGGTGTGTGTGTGTGTGTGTGTGTGTGTGTGTGTGCTGGGAGAATCTCACCGACTGCTCCCTGGTGTGTATAAGTCATGTTCACGTGTGGGAGGTTGGATAACGATTACTCTTTACATAAACAAATTCCAACATCCAAATCAAGTACTCATGCCCATCCATGGACCAAATGAAGTAATATCACCAAAGCCTAAAATTCTGCCCAAATAATCATCAGCTTCATGTTTTACTTTACTTTCATGAAGGAAAAATTAAATCTCACTTTTTACTAGTGCTAAAGAAATGTATGGCAACTTGTATAAATGATGTTGAGACCCAGGCGTTTGACTCACCCTCTCAGCCCATAAGAAGTTTTATTATTTACTGAAAATTAAAATATTTTTTCATTACCATGAGTCATGTACATTCTCTGTAACTGCAAGGTCTTAGGTGGTTTCATTGACTGCTTACAATCCTGAATAAGTGCAGTTTTAATTACCCTCCGCACTCCTACAGGAAGTCTGGTCACAGTCGCCCTATCCTTCAGCCTGAAACTCTTTTATGTCGCTGTAATAGATGAAAGCCTGTCAAGGTACCATGAGGGAAAAACATAATGACCACATTTCAGAGAGAATCACCTTTGGATATGTTTTCTAAAGCTTTTCATAAATTTCTGAAAAGCCGTTAAACGGTTTTTATTCAGAGCCACTCAGAAAGGCCTTGATGGTGGCGCAGTGAATAAGATTTGACAATGAGATTTAGAAAGAGAGGTTCGCTGCTGTAAAACTGTGGGAGGCCTGTGACCTTGATGCTGACAGCAGAGTGAAACGCTTGAAGTTTTTTACTTTCTTTGCCTCCTGTTGTAATTTGTGTAACAGCTACAACAGTAAATCACTGCATATTAAATGTACAGTCACACTTAGAAAACCTGAAGTCAAAGATACAAATGTACAAGTGAACTTGAAAATTTAAGGCTGATACTGAAATCAGAGTTTGAGTGTTTAGGGAATCTGATCAGCTGATGTTCACATTTTTTTGAATAAACACATAAAATAAATTTACACAGGATCCCGAATTTGGTTAAAAGGAATGTGAAGATGTGAGGTGAGCATTTTACAGATCAAAAATGAACATGTCAGTGCTCCCTGGTGGACAAACTATGTACTGACACCCTTTTTCTTCAACACCTTTGACATCATCACACTGCCAACATCCAGTATACGCCAATAAAATGGGATAAATAGGGCTGTACTGAAGAGTTCAAAGCTTCATTTATACTGTTGACATTGAAATTATAAATTAACATTCAAATGCTATGCAGCTTTTAGTGAGTCCATTCATTCACCTGGCCATCATGTGTGACGACTCTGAAACTAAGAGCTCACATGTGATCTCAACGACCCTGTAAAGGTTCACACCCACCCAGAGTTTAAAGCCTGCGAGTCCTTGAGAACTGAAGAAGCCTCTTGGATGAGAGGTGAAACTGAAAAAATAAATCAAAATAAATACTTAAACAACGTGCCTTGCCTTCTCCTCCAGGCTTTAGCAACAAAATTGGCAAACTTAAACACATCAGAAAAACCATTTTAGCTTTTGGTCATCTGAGCACCAGAAAATATCAGAGTTTAGATGGGCCATGTCACAGAGCTTTAACTCTCTTAAGTCATCATAGTTTGTACAATATAAAAGAAAACGGGACTTTCCACTTTGCCCAAATCACACAACTCACATAATCTGTTTACTTCCTGAATATTGTTGAATCGCCTGATCTCAATGGCCAGAGGACGAATACCAGCTCTTAGCTGTGCATCTAAAGATCTTTGGCTTCTAGATAAACAGGATGTTACATAAGGTTCAGGGCCAAACCTCTGTTTTATATGCAGGTATGTCCTTCATTTAAGCATTGAAGGAGTGCTTTCCAACCACAACTCTTCAGATTTCTTTCTCGTTATAGAGTTACTTCACACTGTGTCTGACTGGTGTCATCCAATTATTTCCAATAACTCCAGAGTGTTGTAGAGTCCGAAAGTCAAAATTAATTTAAAGAAAAAAAGATTCAGTCCATTTTGTTGGTGTTTATCCTTTAAAAACATTTTTCACTGATTCAAAAAACTGCTGTCCTGCTTGCTGCACACAAAGGGAGGCGCACACCTGTAATAACAGGGCGGTCTAGCAGCACCATATATTACATGTATACATTAAACAAAGTTGATTTAAAGGTCTAGTGTGTCAGATGTAGTGGCATCTAGTGGTGAGGTTGCAGATTGTTACATAAATAAGAGAAAACTATTACACGTTATTATGCGTCAGCTAGTTGCCAGTTTTGGTGCACAACAGACTATCGTATTTGAGTCTGGGTCTGACTGAGGCTCAGACATGTGTGGCCGGATCTCTCATATGTTTCCTCCAACTTTAACCTGGCTGTCATGATGTGCATGAGAAAGAAGAAAGTGAAATCTACCTCAAGCTGTGGTGGCGGGGCGGAGGCCAGATCCAGACTTCGTCAGTGATGGAGAAATAGTCGATCTGCTTCAGGTCTCTTTTCAGAGTCAACAATTATGTGGGGAAAACCATGTTAAACTAAATATTAGTATAATTAAAATGTGTCTGGAGGGGGACTTTAAAATGAGCAGAAGCGTTTAACAAGGCAGAGTGTTTGCGACTGAATTTTTCTCTTTTCTTCTTTTTTTTTATATAGCAATACCTGCGGCCAGTAGAGGATGTGGCCTCGGCCCAAGAGGACTGCTACAAGTTTGCCGTGTCCCAATCTAGCACTGGTACAGTGATGGGGGCTGTCATCATGGAAGGCTTCTACGTGGTGTTCGACCGAGAAAAGAAACGCATCGGCTTTGCTGTCAGCACCTGCCACGGTGAGGAGGAGAGGGTGGAGGGATGAGGAGGGGAAGAGAGGGGAGGAGAATCAGTAAGGTTTGTAGTGTGTGGTGGAAAAGGAAAAAAAATATGGATGCTCATAGAAAGAAGTGCTACCTAAAAGGAAGAAAATATATGCAGGATATTTCACTTAAAACTAATTCACTTTAAAGTTTTTTAAAACTGTGTGTCTCTCAAACACCGACAATCTTACTCTCTCATTTGTAGTGCATGATGAGTTCCGCACAGCCTCCGTGGAGGGCCCATTCCATGGCGTCGACCTGGAGGACTGCGGCTACAACATCCCCCAGACCGATGAGTCCACCCTTATGACCATCGCTTACATCATGGCAGGAATCTGCGCTCTCTTCATGCTGCCGCTGTGTCTCATGGTGTGCCAGTGGCGTTTCGCTCGCTGTCTCCACCCACACGGGGACTTCGCTGACGACATATCGCTCCTTAAGTGAAGGGAGAGTCGAAGGGGACTAAAGGAGTCGTGGAGACCTACGCTTGAAACACAGGACAGGGGATGGAGAATGTGGTAAAAGGGATTGTTGCAAAAATGTTGGTGCTGTTGAGAGAGAGGTTTTTCAGGATATGTAAAGTATAGAAAATGCTGACACACACGGCACGGAGCATTTGAGGATAACTAGAGCCATTACTAACCCTGAAGGACAAACAAGAGAAAGTTGGTGTCATCAGCGTCAACTATGCCTGTTTAAGCTACCTATGCAGATCAGCATGGAGGAGGGACAGATGTGGGGAACATGCAAAATTAAAAAAACAGCTCTTTGTTATAAATAGTGTATAAATAGACCACAGAGGTGGATCAGATTTGGAATTTTGTCTCTTAACGTTGCAGAGCTCCACACAGAGTGGTTTGAGGGGAAAATAAAATAATGAATAAACTCACAACCTGGATGTGAACACAAGATGTGAATCTATCATGCAGTCAGACGTGGTTTTGTCGGAGTGTGTTTCTAGATCTACTGTTTGTGGCTTCTGAGTGAATGAAACAAGGTTGATATGTGTGAGCATGCCTGTATGTGTGCATAGCTGTACTGTACGTGGAGAGTATACAGAGCGATTTAAAGAAGATGAAGAGCATACTTACAAAAATGACACTACTGAGTATGAATAGCATCTATGAAATTACAATATTTTGCAAATGCCAGCAAAGAATTCTGCAACGCAAATTAAGTAAGCATAAAGAGGTTCATTTGATGAAATATCAGATCGTAACAGCATTTATTGCATAAAATCAGTTCTGCTTGGCGTGAGACTGAGACTACTGAACACAGTCGATATCAGATGTCACTTTTTCTTCCTATATTGATAGCTTATATGTATCTATTGTAAATAAAATTTGTGCATTCCAGATCTTCTATTTGCGCAGTCACACACAGAATACACATTGCTTATCTACTGCTGCACCATCTGATGATTTGCACATGTTAAAAAAAAACACATTACATATCACCAAACCAAGACTTAACAGGGCTTCTCTCACAGACACACAAACAGCCTAACTCACCACATCTTTCAATGGGGACCATACAGTATATGCTCAGACAAGGAAACCAGCCCAACGTATGTTATACACTAAAGAACACTATGTATATGTCTACAAGGGACAGTTTGTGTTGTCTCTCAGCAAGCTGTATATAGATAAACTCAGAACTGTATATTTATCTGTCAGGCGCTGGCAGCACTGTGGAATCAATAAAGTACTTATGGTAACTGGAACGTGCCGTGATTTCTATTTCTACTCACAAGACATTAACCATGAAATATAATGTTTAGATTTACATCCAGTGTAGTTGAATTTTATATTTAAGTGTTGAAAGGTAATGAAAAACTTTGGATATGATAGGATTTAAGTGTCTTTCAGGGTCTTTCCCCATACATGTAATGTTGGGAGATAATTTAATAAATTCAAATACATAGTCTGAATAGCAAAGGCAGAAAACTCCACAACAAAAGACCTTCACTTTAACTTTTGGTGATATTTGAGTTATGGCCTGTTACACACATTGCCTTCTTTCAAGATACACTTCTGCTTTCACAGGAACTGTAATGTTCCATAAATCTAAAATAGTTGTTGAAATTACACTGAGTCAGTGCCATTTGCTATATATGCCCTTGAAAATGGCAAAGCCATTTCCGTCATGTTTAGTTTTTCTTGTTTTTTTTTTTTTAAATCAATAGCATTTATACCAAAAAAGAAATATGTATATTCTATAACTTTAAATAAACTTTTCTATATATCAAATATAACTATAAATCAGTTATTCTATAACTTTAAATAAACTATTAGAATGTTGAATTGAATGAATATTTTCTTAATTTCTTTTTTTATTTGGTATTTTTTGGTTATATACAGATATGTAATGATGATTGCTGGGTGATATATCTTAGCTTAGCTTAGCTTAGCTTAGTTTATCATCTTTCTTATCCTATATTATATCTCTGTTTTGTCTTATATCTTTTCCTGTAAAACAGTTAATATAATCTATCACAAAATTACATGCTTATTCTATAACTATAAATCAACTATTCTAAAAATCAAATAATATATAACTATTGGTCAACTTTTCTATTTATCAGATATTGTGTAACTATAAATCAAATATTCTATAACTTAAATTCAACTATTAAAAATGTTAAATTGAATTAATGTTTTCATTTCTTATTTTCTTTGGTGTTTTTTGTTATATACACAAATGTAATGATGATTGCTGGGTGATATTATATTATCTTGTCTTATCTTATATCTCTATCTTGTCCTATATTTTTTGTTTAAAATAGTCAATAGCATCTATAACAAAAATGATATGCTTATTCTATAACCATAAATCAAATATTCTGCAACTTTAAATCAGCTATTCCATATATCAACTGTTCTATAACTAGAAATTAACTATTAAAAGGTTGAATTAAAATAATATTTTCTTATTTTCTCCAGTATTTTTGTTATATACAGATATGTAATGATGGATGCTGGGTGATATGTGTGTTGATGTTGTCCAATGTCAAGCCCATTGTAACCACCTTAGGCCACTGTTTACAACTACTTTATATATTTTAATGATAAAACACACACAGGCAAAGTAGTGTCAATGATAGCAGCAGCAGCTGTGGTAGTATTATTGCAGTTTAAAACAATTAGTAGAAAAGTAATTAGCACTTTACCACTGATGTGACATGTTTCCATGTTTACATGCTTGGGTGTAGCACCTGAATCTCCACTGCGGCTCTGGACCAATCAGGTGGCACGCACGACGTTTACGCAACGACTGTATGACGTATTACATTCGGGCTGTGCGTGCGTTGTGTATTGCGGAAATGAGATGACAAGCTTAATGTTAAACATAAATTTCTGAACAAACAGACGACAAACGACTCAAGTGGGAAGGTAGGATACAACTTGTTGTGTTATCGCGATAAACCGACATGTCTGCTGGTTCGTACTGGCGTATTTCACCAAAGAACAGCGATATAAATAAATAGTTAGCGTTAATTAGCGAGCCTCGGATAAAACTGGCGTCCCTATCCACGTTGTTTTGACTTTACTGTGTGTATTTTTTTGTCTGTTTCTTATACTGGTTTACTGAATTCATCAAAGCTGTGGCGGTAGAGTGACACAGTCGCTTTCTTTTAAGTGACTAACCTCAGCTAGCTGCCCAACTAGCTAGCTGACCTGCTGGCTAAAACTAAACAATCAGCAAAATTGAGAGCTAGCTTAGCCAGGGAGCTAACAGGTTTATAATCGATCACATATCAGCTGTTTTCACCATCTGTCACCCAAAAGGAACACTGAATGTCAGTAGCTGGATGTCTTTAAAATCTGAGCTACTGTTAACGTCAGTCAAGTGTTTGAAGAGGGATCTGCTGATAACACATGTGACGTTATCTGTTTGTGTAATGGGTGTATATTGTTTTAAAAAATGTGAGACAGGTATTAAGCCAAGCAGCTGGCAGGGGTCCAGTCGGTGTGTTGCTCGAGGACAGTTGGGCGTTGGATGTGCTGGGTCGTTTTTATAGTGCAGTAAACAAGGGTTGGAAATTAACTAAATAAGCAGAAGCCACATTATAGATTACCATTGTTTTTTGGCTGGTGAACAAAGCCACTTGCATATGTTATCAGCATTTGGCTGGTGTCTGGTGCGAATTTCCAACTCTGATAATGTAACTGAGGAAAACTTGTAGGCTGTGGTTTAAGTCCAGCCAACTGTGGGCTTGACAGCGGTGACATCTAGGTCGATGATTTCATTGTAATCTTATTTATTTTCCATTTAGTGTCCATGATCAGAGTGTCAGAGTCTGGCTCATGTTATTATATGCAGTGCATTTGAATTTAAGGTAAAATAGCTAACTAAAAAAGTATTTAACACTACCCTATAGTCAAGCCCAAGGGGCCAAAGCAGGTAAATGCCTGGGGGCCTCACATGGTGCATATCCTAAATTGAAGCTTTGTTTAAATTCATCGCCAGGCGAATAGCTTCCACAAGAGGTGTACTGGTTGTGTTTGCACAAATAATTTAGTTGCCACGTTTAATTTGCCATGTGTTTTGTGCCTGGGAGTGGCAGATTACGTAAAGCCACCTAACAGGTTAATCCAGCCTCACTTTAAATTCCAGCCACACTTTTAATAGGGCACTCTATTAATATCATAGCTGAAGTGTGCTTCATGCATTCTCCACCTTGTTGTGACAAAATAAGGCAATAGTAGGTAGCGAATAAAGAGACGTGTTCACGTTTCACTTGAACTCAGAGGTATTTGCTTGTGTTCTGTTATTTGATTTTATAACCGAACAGTGCTAATAGAATAGCATTCATCTGTTAAAGCCTCTTCACAGCCACACATGCAGGAACAATGAATTAACCACAGAGTGTTAATCAAATGTGCTGCAGTCACAGCTCTCTGAAGTGGCATCCAGTTAGTGCGATGCTGTGAATTCAATAAGTGGCCTCTGAATGCAGCACACAGATGACGAGCAACCGCTGTCATTGTCCTCACAACTAACAAGATCTTCTTTTCTCCCCCGTCTGTCTTTGTCTCATATATCCAGGTTGCTGTTCAGATGAGGAGGGTTTGCCCGGTTGACCCTGTGTGTCACCCTCCGTTGCCATGGCAACGTCCTATTTTCCTACATTCCTGCTTCTTCTTTTTCTGACCTCCTTCACTCTCTTGCTCCTGACCCTCTTGCCTGCTGTTACCCCATCGATCCCCTTTTCTTCCTCCTCTCCTCCATCACCCTGGCCGTCACTCTCCTGCGGCCTGGGTCAGTCCTGGGCTGTCCGGCTGCGCTCTGGCCCACATTATGAGGAAGAACCTGGTGAACAGAGTGTGCACCTGGATATGATAGCCAACAGGGTACGGTACTTCATGAACACTTTCAGCATGTACATTTTAATCTATTTATAGGGTGTCACTGAATTTTCCTACAGCACAGGAACATATTTCTGTGTTCTGACATTTTCCAAATAAAACAGAAGGTAATAGGGCTACAATACTTGTTTACTTGGTACTGATTGTGAGACTACGACTTGTGGGAACGCTGCATTTGGTTTTCCTATATAATTTTAATTTTCCATATATTTTCATACACATCCTTCTCCTGCTTCATGCTTTATGCTCCCAATTTGTATGCTATTTTCTGCAACAACCTCCTTCCTCTGCAGGAAATATTAGCATTTCATCTAATCTGTTTTAAAGTTGCCGAGGTCAGGGGGAAAAAACACAAGTTGCCTGCTTTTAGAAGTATTGTCCCAGTTTAATTTGTACTTAATCATCAGTATTCTCCCCATCCTAGGTAGCAGAGCAGGCTGGGCTGAGGAACCAGGGCCAGATTGGACAGCTTGAAGGCCACTACTTGCTGTGTTCTGACAAGCCTGGGTCTGTGGCTGGTGTTTGGAGCAAGCGTGTCCAGCCTGGGGACGTCCTGGCCGCCCACCCTCATGTCTTGTGGTACTCTCAGGACAGAGTGCTGAGCCGTTCGAAGAGGTCAATGGCCTTCAATGATCCCAACTACCCTGAACAGTGGCACCTGGTGAGATTCTAGACTGTTGTGTATCTTTGCTACCATCTTGCTAACTCACTAATTATGTAATAGTCAGACTTGCCTTAGACTAGAGCCTAAAATTAACTTAATGGTGTCAAAGATGAGAACATGATTTTTCCTTTCACATTGTCAATGACAGTGCATCGTGGCTGCCAGGGAGAGCATTTAAGAGCAGGCACAGGCCAAGACTTAAGCTGTGTTTGGACAGAATTTATAACTTAAGAAATGGTGGGACGGTTTTACCAAATACCTGTGTTGGTCAGTGATTGTAATCCCTTCCAGAGCGGGGTAGTCATGCAGTGTCTTTGCCTCACGTCTCTCCCCCACTCTCCCACGTCTTCATTGCAGATGAAGACTCTGTTGTAGCACCTCACTTAGACTGCAGAGCAATAGGTCATGTGAACAAGGGCATTAGAATAAGTCCAGTCACACCTGCTTTTTTCATTCCTTTACACACAGCATCCTGTATGCATAAAGGGTTGGGTGGTGATGGACTAAGAGTCTCATCCTACTCTCTAATGTGCTATGTGTGAGCTCAGTCCTGCGTGTTCTTTAATGAAGCAATAGGAGAAGATATTCGGTCTCAGTTAATGTAGTTTATTAAGCAGTAAAGGAATAAAATTACAGAGCTCTGGGTCTCAACTTCACGTCCCTGACGAACAACAAAGGTGTGTCAGTTAACGAAGTCTGACCTCCTGTCCTTTCCCTGACCCAGTATATTTGAGCGTAACAGAGTGTCATTGTGCACGCAAGGCGTTGTCCTCTTCTCATTGGCAGTTCCACTTCCTCCTTCACCACACCACGCCCCTGCCTCGTGTTAATCTGACTCCTTCCCGCTGGCGGTGGGGGCGTGGTTCCTGTTTTGAAAGACAAGAGAACAACACAACTCCCTACACGTGCTGTACCTTACTATCTGTATATCACTTTCTATTCTTTTTACCATATATGAAACTAATTATCTAAGCATTGCGGTATGTGCTCCTCAGACTTCATGTCTCTTCCTCTCCTGTACTTCTCCACTTCTGCAAAGCAAACACATTCAGATCAGCTGAAATCATCTCAGTATTCTCATTGTTCACACATCTAAAACTTATATAGTGAAACACAACTTATAGTAAAACACATAACATCATTCTGTTCCCAACAGTGGAGTGTGGAAATCAATCACTTATCTTTCCAGCTAGTCATTAATCCTCATGTACCTTTTAAACAGCTGTGTTATATACACAGATAACCCATGTTTTTGTGGCATATGGTTACACAGTTTACTCAAGTAATTAACAAGGCAGCATTCAATTAGATTTGATTACATTTACATGTTACAACAATGCTGCTGCTGCCAAAGTGGTGCTTGTATAACTGCAGGAAATTATTCAATTCCCCTTAAAAAATCATGTTAAATGTTCTTGTTTAAATTACTTGATCAGAATGGGTTGTCACATTTTCTTCATGCAGTGGTTCACAACATGCAAAGTGAGAGATTAACATTGGTTAGTGGTGTATAGTTTTGCAGAAGCAAAAATGCGAGTGTGGTCATTTTGCAGAAGCCTGGATCTTGTTGTGCATGATGGTAAGGGTTAGTGTCAGGTAAAAGAGAGGTGGCCTACATTCTGAGGTTGCAGCTTGTTGTGCATCAGTGCTGGGAAAATAATATTAACTCCTGCAAATAGAAAACAACTGTATAAAAATCTTAAAACAAACTATTGAAAGGATGCCAGTTAGGTGTAAGGGGTGCGTGAGTAAAAGAATGTACATCAGGTAACCAAAGTGCATTTCAAGTTAATGAAAACACTCCATAGGAATGTTTGGCCAGTCTTTGTGCCACTGCAGGAGAACCCTGCACTTTTGGACACCCTCACTTCAAATTTCCTTCACAGTATGATCTCATCTTACACCCATGACTTGCATTTTAAATCCTGTACTGTTTCTCATTTTCCACTTTCCCTCATCTGTTCCTTACTCTCCTTGTTCTTGCAGCACAATTACCTCAGAAAGGGTATGGACATCAACGTTACAGGGGTGTGGGAGCGGAACATCACAGGCCGAGGGGTCACAGTGGTGGTGGTAGATGACGGGGTGGAGCACACCCACCAGGACATCCAGCCCAACTATGTAAGTCAGAACTTAGTTATTTTATTCTTTGATCAATGGATAGTAAATATTTCCTCATAAGTAAAGGAATACATCAAATTCCAAATGATTATTTAATCAAATCAATTACTCACCCTGTGTTACGTTAAATTTGTGAAGAAAACTTGTTTATCCTGCATGCCTCTGGAGAAAGAAGAATCCACAAACCTGGGATGTTCTTTATCATTTAGCAAGAAAGCAAAATTATATCAAAACTCTATATACTCCAAGTTCAAGTATCTTGGGGTCTTGTTCAGGAGTGAGGGTAGAATGGAGTATGAGATGGATCGGCAGCTTGGTGTGGCGAAGCTTTGGATTTACTGGTCCATTTACATCCCAACCCTCACCTATGGTCATGAGCTCAGGGTAGTGACCGAAAGGATGAGATCGCGGATACAAGCCGCCGAAATTAGTTTCCTCTGAGGGGTGGCTAGGCTCAGCCTTAGAGATAGGGTAAGGAGCTCAGACATCCGTAGGGAGCTCAGAGTAGATCCACTGCACCTCCTGTTAGAGGTGTTTCAGGCATGTGTCACTGGTAGGAGGCCCTGGGGCAGACCCAGAACACGCTGGAGGGATTACGTATCTCATTTGGCCTTGGAACGCCTTGGGGTCCCCCAGGCAGAGCTGGAAAGCGTTGCTGGGGAGAGAGATATTTGGGATGGATGGAACTATATACTAGCTTTCACATAATCCAAGTCTCATTTATTACACTCAGTACTTCCCAAAAAGACCACCTTTTCCAACAAGGAACTAAACGCAAAGTGAAACTTAATCTATGCTCCCTTCAAAGCCAGACTCCATCGACAAAAACAGTAATTTTACCTCGCTGAACACAAGAGCTGCTGGTCTGCCACTGCCTTAATCATCAGTTTGTTTGCTGTTCTGTGTGACATTGGGGGGTCCGAACGAATCCTTTTAAAACGTAAAAGTCAAACAATAACACAAACAAACTAACTGATTGAGGCAGCCGTAGACCAGCTGCTCCTGTGTTCAGTGAGGTAAAATTACTGTATTTGCCAATGAAGTCTGGTTGTGAAGAGAGCATAGATTAAGTTTCACTTTACGTTTAGTTCCTTATTGGAAATTGCTGTCTGTTTGGGAGGTGCTGAGTATATGACTCAGCACCATATGCTGATTATACTAAAGGAGTTGCGTGGGAGTCTGTTACCAGATGTTTTGCAGTTGTGAACGCAGTCACCCATGACTTCACTTCATCAAGAATTTTCTCGCTTTTTGGATTCTTTGTTCACCATGGAGGCATGTGAGGAAAATAAACCTTCCTTTATCAGTTCAGCATAACACGTGATGAGCAATTGATACACAAATGGTCATTTTGGGGGGGGTGAAGTATTCCTTTACTTTAGAATGGTGTGTCCTGCTGTTATCACTGAACTTTGTGAGAACAATAAGCAAAGAAGCCATTTAGATGTTTTCCAGCAAGACTGTACTCACCACTATTCCCAATCTGCAAGTGCCTTTTTACCTGATAGTCAAGATGAAGCACCTGCAAGACCTGCCTTTACTTTAAGAGCACATCTGTGCACTAACTAGAGTAGAGGAGACTTCTAAACTAAAGACATGTCACTCACAGCAAAGAGGAGGCAGAGTTTGACACTGTAAAAACAGTCTACAGTTTATGGCAGGAACAACCAGGAAAAAAGAAGAGAGCCATAAAGTTAACGGCACATAAACTAATTCAGTGCGACTTATGAGCTCAGTGAATGTGTTAGTTTTTTATAGTAGTAGCAGAGTGTAAACCAGACACTCATTTTCCATTAATAATTTTTCAACCCTCTCAGAGTCCAGAGGGCAGTTACGACCTGAACTCCAACGACCCCGACCCCATGCCTCACCCAGACGTCCACAGCGACAACCACCACGGGACGCGATGTGCCGGAGAGATCGCGGCCGTTCCCAACAACAGCTTCTGTGCCGTGGGGGTGGCCTACGGCAGCAAGGTCGCAGGTACGGACAATTTAGAATTTCAAACTAGGATGTCTCAGTGTTAAGAGCCGTTGAGAGGGGTGAATGCATGTAGTGTAATAGCTCTCACTTGTTGTTACTGCTCAGGTATTAGAGTCCTGGACGGTCCGCTGACAGACAGCCTGGAGGCCATAGCCTTCAACAAGCACTACCAGGTCAATGACATCTACAGCTGCAGGTAACAAACACGTCTCTCTGGTGGCTTTTATTATTTGATTTTTTTATTTATCATTCACAGTTGGTTATCACAGATGTGTATGTGTGCATGTGTCATTTCACAAACGTTTTGCAGTTTAATGTTGGTGTTTTCTGTGTAATTTAGTGTCATGTTTCACTATGCCAAAATGCCATGTTGTGAAAGTTTTGCTTGGATTCTGATTTAGACTCTTGTCTCCTCTAGTTGGGGTCCAGATGATGATGGACACACTGTGGATGGACCCCATCCCCTGGGCAAGGTAAGAGAAAGACAGTTGGATTTGTGACTTTGTCCTGCAGGGGGCAGTACACTGCAACAGATACATTACAGAGGACTAGGCATGGAGGAAAACAAGAAATACACAAAGTGGAGTCTTATCTTCTTATTACAGCATGAATTTGTTTTCACCCACAGGCGGCTCTGCAGCACGGGGTGATTGCAGGCAGACATGGCTTTGGCAGCATCTTTGTGGTTGCCAGTGGCAACGGAGGTCAATACGATGACAACTGCAACTATGACGGCTACGCCAACTCCATCTACACCATCACAATCGGTAAGACACAGAGGCTCTCAGGTCAGTGAGTGTACACACGTGTTCGGGGTGTGGACACGTGTGTGTGTGTGTGTGTCGGGCCATAAATAATCATTATACGTGTCTTTTGCAGGAGCGGTCGATGAGAAAGGTAGGATGCCCTTCTACGCTGAAGAGTGTGCGTCCATGCTGGCTGTCACTTTCAGCAGCGGGGGCGGCAAGATGAGGAACATTGTAAGTCTTATCTGAACACACAAAAACCGATACACAAAAAAGATGACTAGGCCACAGAGTGGATGAGTAGTGGCACGAGGAACAACAGGAAAGCAGGAAGTCAATGAGGAGCTAGTCTAAAGTAAAAAAAAAAGACAATAGATGATGTCATTAGTGATTCACTTTACTAGTGCTGTTACACCTAGCCTGTTTGGTTTGGTTATTTTAGGCTGGTTTAAACGCTGTAAATATATTTGAGTAGAGACTACACTACTGGACCGAGACCGCCTGAAAAGAAGGGTCTTAGTTTGGTTCCAGTTTGTCTAAAACCACACACGGTTGACCCGGACCCAATTTGACTGCCTGTCTAACAGTGTAATCGTCACAATGGCGGGAAACTGTTTATCAAACCAGAGATCGTTTAATTTGGGCTGCTGATTTTTCTTAGAATATGGACCCCAGTTATATGCTTCACTTTTTTCAGAAAAACAGATGAAAGATATGCTGAATGAGAGTTTGCACTGCAAGGGACATTGGCTAGTGGAACAGAAGCTACCCAGGATGTGATGTCATGACTTCTGATCTCTGTAGCGCTGACGATGCAAACTGTCCAAACATGTTTCATCTGAACATGGGGCTAGTGGTGGTTTTGCGAATGTTCCAGTAACGTCAACATCATATATTATATACTGTAGTTGTTCCCAGTTTCACAATGGAGCAGTTGCAGATACCATATTCCACACCATGACATGTAAAATGAAATATACATATATATATATATATATATATATATATGTATATATATATATTTATATATAAATTTCAATGTGGTCTAAAACTTATGAATTAAGTGATTGTAAGAAATGTTTGAAAGCTTGTGAAACAGCAGCTCCACATGAGGAGAAGCAGAGACTATTTTCATCTGAAACAACGACGGACGATGACAGGAGTAAGAGCCCTTCGAAGCCACTGAACTCTATTTGCCACTGTTTGTGGGCGTCTCCATGACAACACAGTTTGGCCCCTGGATGTCATCGCCTGGGGGAGAACAGCTTAGCAGGGCTTGGCTCTCTCTGGAGATGGCTCATCCACCACTGACCACAGTGTACTCACAGGCCAAAAAAAACACGTTTAGAGTCTCCCAAGAACAGCTGCCCTCACAAATCCGTTTTATCACAGTGTTCTGTAAAGCCTGGAAAAGTCACAGAATTTGAAGTTCCCTGATCAGCTTTTGAAAAATCAGCTGATGGCAGTTTCATTCAGATTCTCCCGTCAAACTTGGTGTTATTCTCGAGACTGATTTGTCAGTGATACTTGATTATGTAAGCCCTAATTAATAGCTTTGGGAATTTGGGATTCAGTGTCTCTAATTAATTACAAGGCAACATATGGAAATTATAAACACAAACATGTAGCTTGTTAAGATGCAGAACTTGCCTGCTAATGATGCTTGTATACTCACCACACAGACAGCTGCTCTGGATGAACATGCACAACTCTGCGTAGTAGCTCAAAGCCTTCTACATGACCTGAACAGCTGTTGGAAAAGGCCCACGTGTTTGCATGTGGGCTGGGAATTCCTCAGCCCACATCTCTGTGGTCCTTCTGTCAGACAGGCTGTCACTAATGTGTGTATCAGCGGATGGTTTACAACGGAAGACGTATGAGACATGTTTGAACTTGTGTGCCGTGCATATAAGCAGATTTTACTGTCCATACCTGTAGTGATGAGAGACAAACCTGTAAAACAATATTATAGCCGTCCTTTTTTGCTCATAAAGTTAATCTCCTCCATAAATCCGTCCACCCCTCTCTCCATTTAGGATTTCAAACTCCTCTACATTTCCATCCTCTGTGTATATACGTTTTTACTTTACTACTCTTCATTTTAGTTTGTACAATGTGTTTTTTTTTTCTTTCATCCTTTCATCTCTTAAAAAGCTGGACCTCCCCAGGGCTTTAAACCCCTGTCATACAGTCCTCATGTACTCCATTAAGTGTACACAAACAGAGCTGAACTCTTGTCCACCTGCAGTAAATATGTCGGTTGGCGAGGATGCCTCTGGCGCCCGATGAAGTGCTGTCTGCTAGTTGTTAGTTCAGGTTGAGAACCCTCATGTTCAAGGGCAGTTTGTGTTCACTCTGACTGTATTCACTCATCTGTTAAAGTATATTTGCATATGTGAGTGCCACTTGGTCTCCTGCCAGAGCTGTTACCACCCTTGCTGTGTTTGTACTGTGCGTGAATCTCCACTGCTGTATCTCCAATCAGCCCATCCATCTGTTTCTGCAGGTGACGTCAGACTGGTTCATGCAGAAGGGCACCGGCTGTACGGATGGCCACACCGGTACCTCTGCTGCTGCCCCGCTGGCGGCAGGAATGGTGGCCCTCATGCTGCAGGTCCGCCCCTGTCTCAGCTGGAGGGACGTTCAGCACATCATCACCTATACGGCCACCAAGGTAGGCCTGATGAAATATCTTGTGGCGTCCATTAGTATACAGGCCTTTGTAGATACTTGAGTCACCTGGATACTTGTGTCACAACTGTGCGGGAAAACAGTTGGTATGCCCATATGCACACTAATATTCTACTGCCATTCCACATATGACAGTATTCTACATTCGATAAGGGTCATGCAAACAGCATATTCCATTTGGATATTCCGAAAAAGGCCTTTTTTTTACGGAATTTAGCGTTTTCCGATTAAGACTAATCGATGACTAATCGACTATTAAAATAATCTGTGACTATTTTAGTAGTCGACTAATCGGTTTTAGTCATTTTTAATAGAAAAGTACTATAAAAGTACCTCAAAATACTCTTACTGCAGCTTCTTACGTTCACATATTGGCAGCTTTTCACACTCTCCGATGGCGGTGAACTAAAACCCTTTGGCGTGAGTACGAAACAAGACATTAGATGACATAATTTTGGGGTTTGGGAGAGACAGACCGACATTTTTCAGCATTTAAACACATTTTTCGATAAAATAATTAGTCGACTAATCGAAGAAATAATTGACAGATTAGTCGACAATGAAAATAATCGTTAGTTGCAGGTAGGTTGTAGGTCCCTAATTAAGACACGGTATTGTTTGAGTTTTAATAGCATTATCTGGCAGCCCACACAGAATATGCGTCTCAACTGGGGGTTTTATTACAGTTTGCGACAAAGTCTCTTGCCTGGTTTCAGCAGGTCCCCAGGAAAACCACTTGCCCTTGGAGCAAACTTTTCCAAGTGGCCACTCGCGGTATTGCTGCGCAAAAATCCCCAGTAGCACAGCAAGTGTTGTTCCCCTAGGTCACCACTGTAAAAGACATCTGTAAACTGTTGACATGGTGGTTTATATGTACAACTTTCTTCAAGCTGAGAAAAGCGATTAAAAAATCCATGACTTCATCACAGTGTAAAGCCTATGAGCCGAGCGGGAACTAGCGGGCGGGGCCAGTGGAAGAAACATTACTGCACATATTGAGTGGGCCGCATACCGCGAAAGGAACCCCAGACGATAGAAAACGTTTTTGGTGTATGCGCCAGACAAGCAACTCCACTGGAATGAATGGATGCCAACTTGACATCCGGTATCTAGATATTAAAATCCATGGTTTAAGGTCAGCTCTATGAGTTGTCATAGAGACCTACACAAACCAGAAACACGCCTGCTTTCAAACACTATGAAAGACTTGGATATCAAGGTTTTTGGATATGCCCAAATATTGTAACACTGACCTCTTCAAGAAGGTCGTTTAATGAATGAAACAGGGAGGCTGTGTTCATACGGTGGAACAAGTTCACCACGGGTTAGAAAACCTTTGAAAAGATCCTTTTTGATGAAAAGAAACAAAATGACTTTACTTAATAAAAACAAAAAAGTAAACTTAGCCGTGTGTTATTTGTATTTGTTCCAACAGTGTGACACCAATGCAGACTGGAGGAAGAACGGAGCAGGTTTCTACCACAGCCACCAGCACGGCTTTGGTGTGCTCAATGCATGGAGACTCGTCAATGCTGCCAAGGTACATCCATACATGCACACGAGCAGGGCTGCAAGCTAAATTTAAATAATGTATTGTGTCTGTTCTTTGTCAAAGTGATTATAAACATGATTTTATAACACCAGAGCTCTAAGTTTTCTCTGTGCTCTCTCAGGTGTGGGAGTCAGTGCCGTTTCTCGTGTCCTATCAGAGCTCAGTAATAAAGGAGGAAGTGTCCATCGCAGCTTATCCCGACGAGCTGATCCACACCTGGAAAGGTAACCCTGTCTGCTCCTCTCCAACTCTCTGCTCTGTACTGGACATCTGCTTGTTGAGTTTACACACTGTACTATGCAGCTGACTCCCTCCCTCCCTCCTTCCCTGCCTGCTCCTGAGTCAGTCTGCCTTTCCATATTAGGCAATGTTCTCTTGATTGTGAGTTCCTGCGTCCACATTGAAATACTGAGAGAGATTTGTCCTGATTGCTGCAATTTCTTTTTTTTTTTTTGTTCCTAATCTGTCTTTGTATTTTATAACTCCTCTCAGTAGATGTTGTTCCTTTATTCACTTCTCACAGCTCCGATTCTGTCATATTCCACAGTGTGTGTGTATGTGATCTGTCTCTCTCTCCCACACACACGCTTTCACACATGCTCACAGTGACCTCATTCTAGCACAAACTTTTCCTTCTCCCTCGTCTCTTTTCCTCTCCTCACTCAATCTGTATCTTCCTTCTTTTATGGCCTCGCCACAGTCAGGAGTGTGTGGGTGTGTGTGTGTGTGTGTGTGTGTGTGTGTGTAGTCTCATGCAACAGGACTTTATTAAGGACAAAACAAACAGTTGCTGACAGTTACAGGGCAGACTCACAAAGTGAAATTTAGTCAAACTACTGTAATGCACATGTTGCCTTTTAATCCTCTGTTCAGTCTCGGTCAGATGACTGACAAATGCTTTTTGTTGGTGACAGAGTTCAGGTCTGCCTGTCACAGTATTCAGCAGTGTTTGTTGTTGTAGTTTCTATGTGTTTTGGCTGCCTTATCAGCTAATGTATTCCCATGTGAACACAGTCGCTACGAATGTGTGTCTGTGTGTTTATGAACATGCACACAGTGACTGGCTACGTCCTAATAATAAAACCAGTCACGTCCCTGTGGTACTGTCAGTCCACCGCAGCAGGGAGTGGGTTCACTTATGAAAATGTGCAGCAGTTGTTGGTCATTGGTCATGTCAGTGGATCTTTGGATTTTTCTGAAGTTAAGTACAGAGAAAGATTGTGATTAAAAATTGTTCTGAAAAAGGGGCAAGAACTCACAAGAGAGGACAAAATGTACAGCTACAATGAGCTCCTAATCTCTCCATTCATTTTCGTCAATGCATGCTCAAAGTTTATGATCACATAGAGTTTATTGGAGCGGCCCACCCTCATAAATCTGTGCCCATTCCAAAAAGAGGCAAAATCCTCCTCTGTGGAAATGTGGTCATATGCAGCAGTGCAAATAAAAAATGCAAATACCATGAACAGAGGAACACTGCACATTATACTTTACTCAGTTTACTGTGGGCAGTATGGGTGTATGGGTGTGCAAAGACTTGAATATGTACCACTGTCATATCTATTAATATCTACACCGATTAGCTAAAACATTAAAACTGCAAACAGATAGGTGAATAGCACTGATCATTTTGTTACAATGCAGTGTTCAGCTGAGATCCTTTGGGTCCAGTTGACCTGCACAATCCACGCAAACACTGTTGCATACCAAGTACCCCCCTCATGGCAACGGCACTCCCCGACAAAAGTGCCAAAAAAACTACTTCAGGAATGGCTCAAGGAATGTGACAAAGCGCTCAAGACATCGACCGGGTCTCCAAATTCCCCACATCCTAATCTGATCGAGCATCTGTGGGACATGCTCGGCACCCCACCTCACAATCCACAGGACTCAAAGGATCCTCCGCTGACGCCCTGGTGCCAGACACCACAAGGCACCCCCAGAGGTCCTATGTCTGTGCCTCTACAAGCCAGCACCATGTCCAATCCAAGGAGAAGGAGGCCCGACTCTGGATCAGGGGTACCTCTGGGATACCGGCTCATACCATGAGTACTCGGATCAGATTAGGATCTGGAGAATTTGGATGCCAGGTTGACACATTGATCTGTGTGTCACTTCCTTAGCAGTTTTTGTGGTGCAGCATGGTGAATTTTCCTGCTGGGGGCCCACTGCCATCAGTAAGTGCCATAACGATGAAGGGTGTGTACTTATTTTGCAGCTGTGTTTGGGTTAGTGGAGTGCATCAAGTGGCATCCACATGAAAGCCAGGACTCAAGGCTTATGAGCAAAAGTAGCAGTAGTAGCAAAGTCTGGTTCTGTATCAAGCCTTGGCCTGTCAACTCGGACAAAACTTTTAATACTCTTCCCCAAAACAGGGTGACACTTCTACATCATGTCTTTATTGGTTTCCAGTTGGCACATATAACAACTTGGACTGTGTACTTGTCTCATGCAGGGTCTAGAAAACTCTGTTACAGATCTTAAAATGAAGAAGTAAAACATTTTGGCTCTTAGAGACGCAGACAGTATTTTCCCACACATTTCCCCAAAGTATGTTCTTATCCTCTTATCCCCGTTTGGAGTATATTATTGATACAAATAGATGAGTTTAAATCAGAAGTGTCAGCTTTTGACATTCATATAAAGTCCCCACATACCAGTACAGTGGAATTTTCCGCGGCACAGAATCAGTGTTAGAGATGCATCCCTTCTAAATCCTTCTCTATCCACTTCTCTACCTCAATTTCTGTCCTTTATGTCCTCTTTCCCCACAATAATATTTTCTTAGTGCCCTTTGTCCTTTCTCTTGCCCTTCCACTCTCAGCATCCACACATCCCCTGTACTCGCCCTCTCAGTGCCAATTCTCCACTTGACCGTCACTCCCCTCCCTGTCTCTCTCTACATCTGTCCCCCCAGCTCTCTGTCTTTTCTTCCACACCTCTGTTTACACTTCTCGCTCCCCCATCCCTTTGCGTCCCTCTCTGGCCCGAGGATGTGTGTAGCCCTACATGGTCAGAGAGCACCACGGCTCATTAGTAATCAGAGCCCATGAAATACCAGGAAATTACTAGACACTTGCAGCTGGAGGGCGGGAGGTGGTCAGTGGGACTGACTGATATTTCACGGGGAGAAAGTGGTGAAGAAACATCCAGAATCTGATGGAGGATTGAATTTACAAAGAATTAGTTTTAATTGCAGTTTTTTTCCCGGTGTGCAACTATCTCAGGCTTGCATGATTTTTTTCAACCAATACCGATAATTACCTGCTTCTCATGGCTGATAACTGATAAGATAAACATCATATTTTTGTATCTTAAAAGAAGTGTGTAACCTGTAGTTCATGCACACCTGGGGGTAAGAAAGGCTGAGATTTAGTGGGAAAATATGGATGATTTAATATCCCATAGCTTTGACTCAAATCTAACTGACATCACTATAAACACAACAAAAACAAAGAACAGCTCCGACTCTTCCATACCTGCCAACATTAGGCTGTGAAAAAGAGGGAGACTTTCTGGGGTATTATCAAATGGCCTACACTCAATGCCCCTACCCCCTTATAACCTTACACTACAGATCAACTTGATAAATACAGGGATGTGAACATAAAATGAGTTTTAATAAGTATTACATTTATAGTTAACAGTAAGAGTGAGGGAAATTATGAAGCCCAGTGTTACTGTGTAATTCTCTGGTGTATCAGTCTTCCTTTGTGTTATCAGCGCTATTTATCTGCTTTAATTTTAATAATCGGAAAAATACATAATTGTAAAAATGTCCCATTATCGTTCGATAATTTATTAGCTTGATATATATCCTGCATGTCTAGTTTGTACATCATGGATGTTCCTGTATAATTCATAACCTGTGATAATCTGGTACAATCTCTTGTCCGCATCCAGATGCCATCTCACTCTTCTTCTCGTTGCAGTTCCAGTAACTGCTATTATGGGGACGTTGAGTGAAGCTACAGAGCGGTGACAGCAGACAGATGCAGGCAGCTGCATGAGAGCCAACGTAGTGCATTTTTCAATTAATCTATCATATTGACTCCAGCAACAAAAAAACGGCAGTAGTGTCACATGACCGCAGTATTGCGGTGATGTAGTTCTCATCACAGCCCTAATGCTGCTAGCTACTGTGGCTAGGGAGCTCATCATCTCATATTCGGCAAGAGTTATTTCAGCAAATACTTAAATGAATTTGAATTAATTAATATTTATTTATTAGTTAATCCATCCATGCATCTTATGCTTGACTCTTGGATATATAAAGTGATAAGTGATATATAAAGTTATAAAGAAATAAATCATTCCAGGCCACATCGTCCCCACAGATTTTCTGTCATACTTTTCACACTGTGGCCAGTGTGATTGGTATTAAAATGTCTTCTATGCACTCTTAAAAAGGTCTTAAATTCAACTCTGCAGAAACCATGTTGAATTATTCAAGTAGACTGCAGAATTATGTTTTCACATCTTCCTAATCATGTTGACATTTTAATTTGTTTTAATGAAAGATAACATTTTTGCACATATGGGCACATAACTGTTCTTTTTAGCGCAGAATATTGTCACACACACTTGCATGCACACTCAAACACTAAGATGCTCCCTCTTCTCCCTCAGTCTCTGCTGCAGACCTGAGACAGTCTGGAATGGAGACACTGGAGCACGTGGCTGTTACTGTGACGATAACCCACCCTTGCCGTGGCAACCTAGAGGTTGTGTTGGTCTGCCCTAGCGGTATGACGTCAGTCATCGGGGCACGCCGGGCCATCGACAGGTACAAACCCAGGCATTGGTTTTGTTTTAAGAACAGTAAGACGTGTAAAAAATGTGTTCAAAAGCAAAAAAAGTAAATCAATGTCTTAATTTACTGAGTATAGGAGAATTAAGTGTTTTAGATGCAAAGCAAATTAGCAGTCGTCAGATATAACAGCACCTCAGATGAACTGTGGTCACATGAAAATGTTTTAGATTGCAGTGTAACTAAGCAGTCTCTTTGCACACAGAGACCCTGCAGGCTACCAGGACTGGACTTTCTCCACGGTGCGCTGCTGGGGAGAGAAAGCTGAAGGCCAGTACACCCTCAAGATAACGGACCACAGTAAGACTCTGCTCACGCACTGACACAAGTGACAGATATCGTCAGCAAAGGCACGGGAATGTCTTTGTAGGAATGGAAGTCATGAGCACTCACATATCTGTCTCTTGTATAGTCGTCTTTGACATGTAGAGTACCTCTCCTGCCCACACTGACCCTTCTCTCTGTTCCTGCAGAGGAGCCAGCACTTGAGCAGTGTGCAGCTGTGGGAATGTTGAAGCAGTGGCAGTTGACCCTGTATGGTTCCTCTATGACCTTCAGCGAGGTCAAGGACAGACAGAGGTAAGACCTCGCAGGCTTTTCATGCTGCCATCAGGACAGCACTGAGATTGTCTCTGTTGTCGATTGCTTGTGGTTTCCTTCCTTGGACCTGTGTTGTTTTCATTCCCATTTTATTTACTTGTGACAACTATTTTTGTAACAGCCCCTCTGCTGTTGCTCTGTTTTCTGTCTTCAGAGCCGATCAAACAAACATACTTGTGCATCAGCTCTATGCAGAGCCTATGCCGTTGTGAGTGTGTCTGTGTCACTCTGCAGTGACACCTTCAAAACACTAGTTGGGGGCGGGGTTTCTGTGAAGTGCTGCAAAGTTTAGTCGATTAAAAAACATGGCTTTTAATCGCGACAATTTCAAACACAAGTACACAAATCAGCTTCACTATAACTCACAGCATTCACAGACAAAACACTTGTCTTTATCTGGACATACTTTCTCCACAAATACAACATGCTAATGTCATTAGAACAAGTTTATGGTATTTTACATTGTATAAATAAGCCTAGCGGCTAGCAGACTTTTCCTCTACTCATATAAAACCAGGGACAACAGCAACATTTAATATAGGAAGCATTACAAAATTTAGCTCAAGGTTCACCAACAAAATAGCCGTCATAGACTAAACACATTTTCCAAACAAATATAATATGCTAACGTTATTAGCATCAAGCCTTTGGCATTTACATTGTATTAATTAGCCTAGCGTAGATTTCCTTTACTCATATGAAACAGGAGACACACATTATACTAATTAATAAAGTCTTTTATTTGCCACAAAAATCACCAACAAATGCAAATGGATACTGTAGGTGGGATGAATCTTCATAGTCAATAGTGACGTGAGTGAATGAGTATACATGTGCTACATGTTGTGCCGTAAAAACAGAGAAAAGAGAACAAAATCCACAACACAGAGGTGAGGAAATCTGCCCCAAAGGTTTGGCTGCTGCTCCTGCATGTATGCATGGGGCACACTGGGCCCAGGTGCTGCTGATAGCCCCCTGCAGCCCTGGAGAGAGAAGACACAGCAACAGCAGAGGAACAGAGCACAGGGGTATAGTCATGATACAGCAGTGTCTATAATGATTAGCCTGCATCTTAATTTCTTGTACTGAATTGGTTAGAATACCTGTCACCTGACTGGCTCAGTGTTTTTAACTGACACAAAGCTGGGAAGATATTCTGCATGTTAACTGGCTATGCGTTGATTGACAGGCTGTTGGAGGAGGCGATGAGTGGCAAGTATCTGGACAGCAATTTCTCTCTGCCCTGTCCTCCAGGCCTGGACATCCCTCCAGAGATCATCAGCCCCTTCACCTCCAACAGCCTCAAGGTAAACTATCCAACACTATACATGTTTACCATATCTGTCTGTCTCTCTCTAACCTTTGTCTTGACACAACCAGACTGCTCCCTGCTCCACATTTAAATCCACATTAAAGTGATAGTTCCACCTCTAGGCAAATCAGAAATGTTCCTACTCACTCAGAGTAAACAACCTGAAGGAGGATCTTTTTTAAGTTGAATGTTGGGATATGTTGAAGGAGGGATTGGCCTACTTTAGCTCAATTTCAACAATAGACACATCTGACCAGTTTCGAGAAGCTCTCTCTTTTATGCATTTCCCCTTTTATCTATTTAGGGCCTATGTGTCCTGAGCTTAGCCTCACACTTCATCTCAGGCTGCATTCAAACCATTTCTGTGTCACGAGGACTAGCAGACCTAAATCCTAGATATTTATATTTGTCCATATAACCATAACCTCTTATTTGAAGCCTTAAACTAGACATCATTATTGGATCTGTGGAAAAGTAGGAGGGACATCAGCTAGCAAGAAATAGGACTTGGTCACCTTTTTAGTTTTCCGACCACTCCAAGTGTTTTCATACTACCTGTCACATTCACCCATTCACACACGCTGTTGTTATTTACCTCTTCTACCTCTCTTCTTGTCCTCCCCTCCAGTTCCTGCTGTTGTTGGGCTGCTTCGCTCTTTTCTGGTCCCTCTACTACACACTGGAGGTCACTCTGGCCAACCTGGACCTCAGGGGCCTCCTCTGCCTGCGCAGGAGACGGGGAGGTCACCAGGCCAGGAAAGGCCGCAGAGGGAGAGGAGTGGAGGAGGCGCTGGTAGAGGAGGAGGAGGAGGAGGATGTGGACGAAGAGGAGCGGGACTCTGGGGTGGAGTTGCATGCAGTGTTGGACTCCGAGGCCAAAGTGCCGCTTTTAAGTGGAGAGCGGCTGACAACATAGCACTGAGCCAGATGATGGGTCTTAAACTTTTCGCTGTCTGATCTCATGGGACGTCTCAGGCTTCCACCCTCTCCTCCCTGGTCTCCAGTTCACACTGCACGACGTTTATAGTCGTCAGATCCCGGTACTGTTCATACTACATAACTAACTGTCTTGGAGCCGTAGTTTTCATACTACGGGGAGTCACACACTACAAGATCCGTCACCATGAGGATTCCCAGGTGAGTGTGCGTGATGCGCAGGTCGACTCACAACCTCGCTTCTTCTCTGGGACTTTTGTCAGGGAGCTCCAAAAACCTTCGGCGAGTGGAAAATCAGGGTTCATGTCGTGTAGTGTGAACCAGGCATTATCTGTGGTGGTGGGGGGGTCACAGTGTAGTCTGCAGATGGACTTGACTGAAGAGTGGACTCTTTGTCCATGTCTGCATTCCCCAAACGTGGCCTTTTATGATAATCTATGTCGTGACGGTACATGTGGTGTGTGTGTGAGTTCTTGTTCACTGGTCCCTCGAACAAATGTCCTCGTAAAGAAAGATAAAATGAGGAAAAATCTCCAAAGTGAGGAAATTGTATTAGTCCAGGTGTTTTAGTTCCCACCAGGATTAGGTTTGGGACCGAAAATGTTTAAATGTTGCAGTATAATTGCATGTTTGCATGCGTCAAAGTGTGTAAACAGGCTTGTCTGCGTGTAAATGTGAAAGAACTGAGCTTACAGATTAATGGGGTACACTTTACTGACACCTGTGGGGTCATTAAACCATAAGGTATGATAAAATATGATGTGCACTACTGGACAGTAGGAATCTGCTGTGTGTGAGAGTGTGTGTGTGATCTTCTGCCCCCCTGAGTGTGTGTGTTGTGACATGAGTGGGTGTTCTTGTAATATGTAAGGTCTTCCTTGAAAGAATTTGTCCTCATATGTGAGGTTTTAAGAGAATACTGACGTATTTTTCAAAATAAGATTTATTTTCTGAGGTGATTTTAAGTCTGGTGTCATTATCTGCGGGTTTATCAACCAACTACTGATGAAAACTTGAAGTGGGATTTTCAAGTGTGGGATTTGTATATGTATTTTTTTAAGAAGTGTAATATATACACAATGTGTGCCTGCTGTATAGATATCTATACCAACTGTGTTTAATGATTTATACAAAGTGTTTTTAAGAATGTATTAAAGAGCTCTAATTTTTTAATGGAAAGGAGCGCTTGGAGTGAAGTTGGAAACTGTGTTTTGCTGTGCAAGTCACAGGTGATCGGAATGATAATAAAAAACTGTTGATGGAATATCATCTTAGATTGTTAACATGGTTTCTCAAACACAGTTACACACAAAAACCACACACTTATTATGGTTTGACATGTTGGTAGTCAGGGTTGGAAATTAGGACCAGCTGCCAGCCAAATGCTTGTAAAATATGCAAGTGGCTGCTAGATTTGCTTCAGTCACCAGCCAAAAAAAAATAGAAACCAACAGTGATCTATTGAGTTGCTGGTGGATTTTGGAATCCAGCAGCCACAGTGGCAAGCGGACTAAAAGGTTCATTTTAAACCCTGGTTCTAGTTTCTGCACAAGAAATTCTCTGAAGGTGGTAAAAATGGCAAAAGAATTCTCACTCAGAAATTAAACAAGACTAAAGCCCCGTTTCCACCAAACACAGTATGGTAGCTTTGGAACCAACAGTAACCCTTCAGACATGGTACCTAGACCCTAGCATTTCCACCACAAACAGTACTCTTAATGTGGGCGGGGTTGTTGTCACTCACTGCTCTGTCCAGCACTTACTGTATTTCCTCATTACTGGTGACACAGATGGAAGTCTGCACCTCGTTTAACGTCCACAGAACGAGGCTGCATGCTGACATTTGCAGAACAAAATAAAACAGGCAGACAGTGAGAAACAGTGAGAGTCTCTCTCCATGGGATATTTAAAAATAGCAGGTTTGTGCATTTAGTCCTTCTCAGGCAAGCTCAGGGGTTTAGTGTTGCTGGAGCCCACAGGAACGACGCTCTGTGACGCTTTTTTTAACTCCAAGTGAGGATTAGAATATATGCAGTTCACATAACCCGTTCAAAATTAATATATAAACACTTGAAGATCCACTCATTATTAAAAGTGTATGTCATATAAAGTATAAAAACTAAAGTGATGGTCAAAGTTGTCACAGTGATATTTAAGGTGTGCTGATGGATTGTCATGGTCAACTCATGCATTGAGTAACATTACAAGTAAATGTTCCACCTTAAAGGTCGCCGGCAGTCGGCCCAGCGGATTTAGTTATTTATTTCTCTGACTCCAGCTGCTGTGAGAGGCAGCAAAACATCCTTTCATTTTATAGTTACAGTTTACTAATAAAACTCTCCACAGTATGAACAGTGGTTACATTTTTTTGGATTCTTCATTCACTGTGGAGGCATGCGAGAAAAACGGCTTTCCTTGAGAAATTCAAGGTAACATAGGGTGAGTAACTTATAGACGTATGATCATTTTGGGGGTGAAGTATTCCTTTAAGATAGACTGCCCTTTGAAATATTGGTAGTAAAAGAAAGATCTTGATCTGAATGGTCGAGCTGAAATACCCAGAATCACAAAGTCAACTCAAGAATGTATTTCAAAGTCATTATTTAATAAGACAATGTACAAAAATATTGGTGCTGATACAGCAGGCGTAGCATTGTGGGGAGTGGTAGGTAAGAACAATGAACAAGGAACAATATTGTAAATTATATGAAGCACTGCGCTACGGGTTGTAACACAATTTGGAAAGAATATCCCCTCTGTAAGTTGCATAAACACATTGGTATTTGTGTCAGAATCCAAAACTAGTGTTTCTAAAATCTAGGAAACATGACATTTCTTATGTATCAGAGATGAGACAGTGGTCAGTTATCTGTAATATCATTGCTGTTTCATATTAGGTATGAACAGCTCAACTTTTGGCACATTGTCATCTTGTTTTTACCTCCAAGGCAATGCATTGATCATTTTTATGGTTACAATTTCCGCTTAAGACTACCAACATTCAGATGTAGTGGTCCTAACTGCAGTGAGAAGGACTAAGCATGGTGAGCTCTGTGATGATCACCAGTGCAAGCATATACATAACGGGCTCGGGGGCAAGTGTCAAGACCAAGAAGTAAGGGGTACTTGTTAGAAAGTAACTCATTTCTAAAGCATAAAATGTTGTAGGATGAAAGGGGAGTTGTAGTGGACTGGTTAGAGGTTTACAGGCTCTAAGAAGGTGTAAGGGGCTGAGGAGGTTTTGGATAGATTTTACAGGATCTGTCGGGGCCTTCCGTAGCTCATGCCCTCCTGACTGGCTCCCTTATTGGACCCCATCTGTAGGCCAATCACGTTTTTGCCCGCCTTCAGCTGGTCATCGCTGAAGTCTCGCTTGTTCTCCTGGGCTTTCCTGCAACACATCATTAATAATGTCACTGGAGTGTTTTATAAATGCTAACTGGAGTCAGTGAGATAAAGCAGCTAAAGTTTCATGAATTGGACTCACTTGAAGAACCAGTTAGGGTCTCCATTGTATGTGCCTTCATCCTTAGTGATGGCCAAGCTTCCCAGAGCTGACAGGGTCCTCTGCACTGCCGCCAGGTCTTTACCTGTCCCCCAACACAAATACAGCTGTCAATAATAACTCTAAGCATCAGTCACACTGGGATGTTTCCACATGTGCATTGTCATATCCTAGTATTTTGTCCTCTGCCATACAACCAAAGTGCTTAAACCCGAGCCAAGTCTTTCACAAAACCCTTCTCACCTTCCCAAAGGTCCACAGTCTGGAACATGTCAGTCTTGGTGACGCCATACTTCTCAGCAGCGTTGAGGAACTGGGAGATCTGCTCCATCTGTTTGAAGGCCATGGATGAGCTCTGGATCTTCTTCACAGGTTTATCTCCGGCAAACAGACTGTTGATCAGCTCGCTCAGAACCTGGGTAGAACGGAAGGATGGAGAGGCGTAAAAAAAGGCAATTAACGTTCAGAACATCGAAAACAAGCGATCAAACGGGCATGTTGCACTCACACATCCGTCTTTAAGCCAGGCCTGGAAGCCCATTTTGCCTGGCTCTGGCTTTCCTGCACCAGATCCACACTGACGGCTGATCCACTCCACCAGAATCTGCTCCAGCTCGGGGTCATACTTGCTGTCAATCTTATCCTGAACCTGCCGGCTCAGGCCGAAGGATGGACCTTTGTTAGCCATGCCGACTCCCTGGGAGGTGAGCGTGAAAAGGAGAAAGGGGGAAAGATTGAGAAGGAAAAATGGATAGAGAAGAAGGCGAGATGAAGTAAAGGAGAGTTGAAGAAAAAATATTATGGAAAATTATCTCTTGAGAACATATGAATTCAATAGTTGCATTTTCAGGGATGCCATCCTTATCTCCCGTCCTGACAATTTACAGATTCAAGACAACATACAGATTTTATATACTTCATGTTTTCTTGTACATTAACATCCAAGTATTACCGCCTTGGGCGATACAAACAACAGCTAACATTTGTAGTGCAGTAAAATTTGGATGTAGCCTGTATACACAAACATGCATAGGTGTGCAGATGATTTAGATTAAAGCATATTTACTTACAAACCCACAAACAGATACCCCTTCTTACTGAATAGACCGGTACATGCAGGACAAAAGCGTGTAGTTTCAGTGGAAATGCTCAGCGCTTATTTGAACACCTTTCCTAGGACAGTGATATTGGCAGCGTTGTGTCTCCTAATACACACCATTTAGGCCTATCAGGACCTGTGTCCAAGGCAAAGTGGTGTACAATGGGAGCTCTATATCAGCCAGCTGATTTTCTTTTTCATATATTCTCCTTTAACACACACAAACACACACACATTCCCCCTCCTAGTCTCTGTCAACACATATATCATTGCCAGCGCTTTTCTTTTGTCTTTTGCTTCTGTATTGCCTCTGGGCTAACAGCCAAGCGCAAAACCCATATCAAGGTGCTGTCTGCACCATCCAACCTTTGTTGCCATCTTGATGTCAGGTCACTTCAACTTCCTGTTCCTGGGGAGGTTCAGAGTGCAAATGTTAAAGGTTAAACCTGATGGTTGACTGGAGGAGGCTCATCTCTGGCACAGCATGGAGATCTAACCTAATTTAACTATTATTGAGACCATGGAGTCATTTTTTTCCATTGGTGGCATGATTTTTCCTATTGGCTGTAGAGTTTGTTACAAAAAGTGACAGAATGTCCAGACGGGCCAAGACTGGGTTGATGCAAGTCTTTTTATGTTTCGAGTAAATCTGTCTCATCGTATTGCCAGTGTACACGCAACTAACGAAAGGATCTAAAGACAGAGATGGAAAGAATCTAACACTTCTGCTCTTCTCTTCTCTTCTCTTCACCTAATTTATTTTTTCCCTTATCTTTTTTTCCCCTAAATTCTTTCCTCCATTGCTCCCTTGCACCCTCCCTGCCTTTCTCCTTTCCATCCCTTTCTTCTCCAACCGATCTGAGGGCATGAAAATCCCTCAAACTTCAGCAACAAAAGGTTCATGAACCGTGCATTATCCTCCCGAGACCCCCGCATTTTGGCTTACTGGAACTTCTACGTCATTCTGCTTAACATTGACCTTGTTTGTGGGCACTTTTTGTGCCATCTGATGGTCGCAAAAGCTCAATACACTAATCCATGTAAAAACAAGATGGCAGCCATCTCTGCCAAGTCAGTCTGCAGCTGATCCTGACACAAAAGTGGATAAGGTCCAAAACCTGATCATTTTTTTTGGTTGAAACTTGTTTATTTATAATTAAGAATGTTTGTATTTTAATATTCCACTGATACGCAATTTGACCGATACAAGCAATGATAACAAGCTAAGATGCTGTTTATTAGAAAGTACTTGTTTAAAGACATTGGGACTTAATTGTCGTCTCGTTTGAGGACATTCGGCCTTATATATTGTTGACATTGTTTAGTTTTTTATAATTATCAGGTCCTACTGATCCCAAATACAATAAAATGATCGGACAAGAGCGGTGAGAATCAACCAAAGTTGTGAAGAGTTTGGCGGAAGGCCGCTAGTTGTGCTCTCAGTGAGTATAGGTACTCATCTTTGGATACCTTAGTATATCCTGCTTCCCTACAATCATACTTTATTTTTACTTACAGCAAGTAATATAACATTTTTATTGCAGGACTTAATAGGAGTGGAGTTTTTTTTAACTTGTGGAAATACTAAAAGCTTTTGTGCTCTTGTTCCACCACTGCGAATAGATATACTGCATGTCTGCATATTAGAGTCTGCATGCCAATGGCATTAATGGATTCCTGCCCAGAGTGTCCGCAGAATGTTACCACCAACCCTGTTTAATATTCTTTGCGTTCCCTGTGGTGCTTTTCCAGGCCGCAGGAAACCAAACACATATGCTGGGCAACACGCTCACTTACATACAGCCACAGGTCCAGATACTATATTTTATTTTTATCTGTCTACACACACACACACACACGCACAGACACACACACACACTCTCATACCCCTTGTTCTCCCCACTGATGTGCGTCATAATGTAATTATTATTACAGAGTAATGTTTGTCTGGTACAGCGTTAACTCGTCCTTTTTTCTCCACTGGCCTCTGGTTCTTAGCCTCATAAACTACTCTCCGGACCACAGCTGCAAATCACACACATAGGGGGAAGAAATAGATGTTACGTTCACCACATCATGCACTCAATGACTTCTCATGTCTCGTGTCTTGAGGAGAGATGAGAAACACCATTTCTCCCATGACTCCCGTATCAGTCTGTATGTGTGCTGCATGACAACCATATAAACATCACAGAATATTTTAAGAGGTCAAATAAGTCCGTTAGGGCCTGGTCTCTATTTCTGGTATTTATGAGTATCTAGGGACCTGTTGTTATCGTTGGAGCCCGGCCCAGGTCCAGATTATCTGCTAAACAAGCTGCTGTCTGGCTGCTTGTCCTTAATATTTAAGGCAGCGTTCACTTGATATATAATGTAAAAAAAACTGCCTTTGCAGCACCATAACCTACAGCATGAGTTTCCTACTGTAGTATCAAGCAAGGGATGCTACACTGAATTCTGCAACGACTTTTTATAGCATTACTACAAGTGATTTTGCTCCTGCTATAGGTGCTAAATGTGTTACTTCTGCTGCTAGTTAATGCCGGTGTTTATATAAAAGCTGCCTGAGCTACTGTTATTGCTGCTGCTAATGCAATTTCTGCTGCAGCATCAACAGCGGTATTACAATGTTAATATAACAAAATCAAACTATTCATGCAGAAAATCTGTCTCTGCAACTATAAAACACCTACTAGTACAACTGCTTCTCCTAGTGATGCTCCAAGTACCAATTGTAGTTTAATTCTGTCAGTGCCGGACCTAGGAAAATCTGCGCCCGAGGCAAACATACTTGATTCCCACCCTTTTGCAAAAAAAATAAAATTAAAATACAATATGATATGATACAATATAATATAATAATATATATTTTATATTTATATATTTATTATGGGCAAGTACAGATGCACATTGCTGCAACAGCAGAAAAAAAGCTGACTGGTATCAGGTAATATCATGAAAAGTTTCATGTTATGACTAGATGTTTTTCACATTTTAGAACAAATTAAATAGTATATTGTTATAACAAGAATGTTTATTTCTTTGGGGTTTTTTGTACAAGACTTTACAATAATATAATATCAAAATATCTTGTGAAAACATGGAAAACTTTCCCCTGATACTGATCAGTTTCTTTTTTTCTTTTTTTTTTTTTGGCATGGCAGCAATACGCTTCCATAAACAAGAAACAGAGCTAATGAGTAACAATTTAAGAGGTGGCATGGTGGCGCAGTGCTTTGCATTGTCACCTCACAGCAAGAGTCAGGGTGGGGGGTTCAGACCCTAGGGTGGGGGAGCATGTTCTCCCCATGTCTGCGTGGGTTTTCGAGGTACTCTGGCTTCCTCCCACAGTCCAAAGACATGCATGACATGGTGACTCTAAATTGTCCGTAGGTGTGAATGTGAGTGTGAATGGTTGTCTGTCTCTATGTGTCAGCCCTGTGATAGTCTGGTGACCTGTCCAGGGTGAACCCCGCCTCTCACCCAATGTCAGCTGGGATAGGCACCCCCTTGGGGTGGCGCCTAAGGCGGCTGCCCATATCGCCAATAATAAGATTCTCTACTTAAGTTACTACTTAAGTCACTTCTACTATTAATGGTAGTTGTAACACAATGCAGGAGAGAAGACGCATTACTCTGTAAGACATCTGGTGTTTCCAAGGAAAGTTTCTGCGATTAAAAAAAAGTGAGTGAGCAATAGAATAAAAGTAATGACCTTAAACATTAACGAAAGACTAGAATACAAAAAGGAAACTATGGAGACAAAGTAAAAGATCATGTCTCCTTTCAAAAGTCCCAACGTGCTGTAACCCACAAACATGACATCATCATCTCCGTCTCTTCATCCATCCATCTCTGTCGGTCGTGTTTTTCCTGCTCTGTTTCTCTATTACCATGGTAAATCCGCCCTAATGCCAGAACAGGAAACCAGTGTGAGGGGCTGCGGCAACTGTGGCAGCCTGAAAGGACATGGCGTCATGCGGCCTTGCCTGCTCTGCAGTTAACTAGCTAACCGCCATGTAATGATTTGGTATGCAGAAACTGCCATGGACTTGTTCAGCAAACAGTCACTGTAACAATGTTATCTTAGGGGTCAGGGTTAGTTAAAAAGCAGCTGGAGCGTCTCCTCGGGTTGAAGGATGCTCTCTCTGTACATCCTCAGGCTCACAGCTCTTTTGTTACATGTCTCTGGTTAATGCCAGCTGCACAGAACTCTGCTGCTTTGCTTTGACGTGCCAGATGCTTATGAGCCCTGAAAACATCGTCTGAAACTGCTGCCAAAACCCCTCATGGCTTTGATTATTCTGACAAACTTTACATATGCTGTGTGTCCGAGCTGATGTGTTTCTACAGACTCTGGGAGTGCCTTCTGATTCAGCTCAGTACCAGAGCCGCCTTGTGCCATTACACGGATGTGGTTAGTTCCTGGCCTCATAAACCACAGTGCCCCTGCACTCTGCTGTTTTTTTGTGCTGCCACAGGATTGGCAGTGGAGATAGCGTTATCTGCTCCTTTTTGCTGCTGCTGCTTAGAAGCCGAGCTGCCCACTGGTACTTCCCTTCTGGCCTGGTTTTACTGGAATCACTAGGTGTGCTGCCATCTTTAATTAGCTTCAGTCCAAACAGCACAGACATTGCAACGTTTTTGTTTGCTATTATAGAACAACCATGTTCATAGACAGAGAGTGATAGTGCCACCCTGTCTGTGTGCATCCCTGCGCTCATCAGGAAGTGTGATATGTCTTGGGAATTCACGGGCTTCCAAAGCCCATGTATGGCAGTGGAACATTTGCTTGTGCAAATAAAAGTATGTACACTAACAGAGATATGCAGCACTGTCTGGCTCATCTCACCGCTGCTGCACCTCCTCTCCTCGCTTCACATGGAAAATATATTAATCCTAAAATAACATCTGGAATATAAACTACGCAATGAGACAATCTTCTGGCACAATCAGATGAAATGCAGTAAGCTTGTGTTCAGCTGGACTCCAAATCAAATGGATGAATATATGATTGATTACATGAACAGTATTCTTACAGACATTAACACCCACACAGGATTTAAAGCAACACTCACTCATTTTCAACAAGAACTTTAGGAAATTTCAAACTTAGATACGTCAAACAAACTTAAATATTCCATACAAATACGTGATGGCTACTTTTTAACTCATACAGACCTCTCCTCGGACCTTAAGATGGGTATATTGCTCTTATTTTGAAAGGACAACAACTTAAACTATTGTCACCTTAAATTCAAACAAAAGGATGAAGAACACATTTGTGTACTTCTGATAGCTAGGAGGCTACGAAGGCCCCAGAACTAAAGTGATGGCCTCTTGACAAGCCATCAGCCACTTTGTCCTACAAACTGTCCCATAATAAAAGAGAATAAAAGAAAAGTATACTCACTGTGTGAAGGAATAGGTGAGTTCTCTGCTGGCTACTAGTGCAGTGTGTGAGGCTGAGTGCGGATGCTTGACTGAGTGTTTGTATATGCTTCGCAGGGACCACCCTCTCAAAAATGCGGGCTTAAAAGGAGCAGATGAGGAAAGATGACTTCACTAGTCTACCAAGAGACAGAGGGAAAGGTAGGGAGGGAGGGAGGAGTAAGGAGGGAGCACGGAGGAGAAATAGGCAGGGAGAGAGGGGAAGGAAAAAAGGAAACTACATCCTTAAAAGGGCATGGCCTTTCAGCAGCTCCACTCTGCCTGTCTGTGCTTCTCTTCCCCTCACGTCTAGTTAAAAAGCCCAGCCTTATTTGGGTAGAGCTGCTCCATGTAGAGCAGAGACAGCAGCCAGGCAGCGTCGGTTTGGTCAGCAGGAATTCTCCAAATACTTTCACCACATCCCTCGTCGTTCAAAGTGGCAGCGAGATGTTGGGGGAGAGGACTGGGGCTGATGGAAAGAGGGAGAGGGAGGAGGAGAGGTGGAGTGAGACGAGATGGGGCTGAAAGGAAATACAGAACGAGGCCCTGGATGTGAATAAGGTGTTGGTCCTGTCCCACTGTAGGGAAGGAAGTATGTCAAAAATTAGGAGGATGAGAGGAGAGGATGAAGGAGGAGAGAAGATGAAGGATAATAGGAGACAAGAGGAGAAAGATAAGAATGAAGAAGAGGAGAGGAGAGGAAGAAGTTGCGAGGAAGAGAGCGAGGAAAGGAAGAATGATGAGAAGAAGGATGAAGAAGGAGAGGAGAAGGAAAGGGAAAGGAAAGGACGAATAATGACAGAGAAGTGGAGAAGGGAGAGGAGAGGAGAGGATGAATAGAGGGAGGAGAGGAAAAGGGAAAGTTAAGGATGAAGGAGCAGAGAGAAGAGAAGATGAGAACAGAGGAGAGGAAGAATGACAGAAGAGGAGAAGAGGGGATGAAAACCAATGCGGGGAGGAGAGGGGAGAACAAGATAGGATGAAGGAGGAAAAGAAAGAGGAGTGATAATGATGAAGGAGGAGAGAGAATAGGAGAGGAAAAAAGGAGAGGAGAGGATGATAGAGGAGAGGATGATAGAGGAGAGGAATGGACAAAGGAAGAGAGGAGATCATGAGAGAGGAGAGGATGAAGGAAGAGAGGAGAGGAGATGAGAGGAGAGGAGAGAAAAGGGGAGAGGAGAGGCAGAAAGAGAAGAGGAGAGGATGAAGGAAGATAGGAGATCATGAGGGAGGAGAGGAGAAGAGAGGATGAAAGAAGAGGGGAGGCAGAAAGAGAGGAGAGGATGATGGAGGAGAAGAAAAGAAAAAAGGAAAGGATTAAGGAGGAGAGAGAGGATGAGAAAGAAGAGGAGAGGATAAAGAAGGAAAGGATAGAAGAGGATGGAGATGACAGCATGCTGGAGGAGAGACAAGGGGAGAAAGGAGATGAGAGGAGGAAAGAAGAGGAGGAGAAAAAGACGAGTAGAGGATGATGGAGGAGAGATAAGAGGACAGACTGAAATGGCAGTGAGAAGGATTAACAGAGTCATCATCATTCAGGCAGAGAACTCCTTGTAAGTCCTGGGTCCTCCTCAGTAGCTGCACCTAGTGTGTGTGTGTGTGTGTGTGTGTGTGTGTGTGTGTGTGTGATGACATTTCCATCACTTCCATTACAGCCACTTCTTGGCACAGCCCCTCTGTTTGAACATGAGAGGTGTTGAACATATGCTCATAACTGCAGTTGGCGTCACCGCCTCAGTGGAAAGTTAGAAGTCAGACAGATCGCTCTAAGGATCAGAAACTCATATGGGACCACTCTGACTCTAGAACATGTGTGTATGTGGGCTTCATATATTCATAACGGCAACAAATCAGATTACAATCATGAGAAGAATTCTCAGTGACTGGTTAGCACATTTTGTTTTCTCTCGACCACAAGAACCAAACAAAGGCAAGCCTGTGTCACAACCCTTTTGCAATGTGTAAAAACTGCCTGTCTCTCTGTGTGTCTGTGCTGCGGGTGTGGCTCTCAGAGGCTGTTTACATGTACACAGTGATTTTGATAAACAGAGACATCTTCCTTCGCTTGTGCCCTTTGTTTACACGCAAACGGAGATTTCTCCTCTGAAAACGAGTCTTTCTAAAAACTCCGGCCAGAGTGGAGATTTTGGAAAACTCCGGTTGCGCATTTGCATGTAAACTGAGATAAACGGAGATAAACAGAGTTATAGGTAGCCCACGTCACAGTATGCGCCGGAACTTGTGCCTGTGTAAAAAGTGCGACCTATGTTGCTATGGTGACAATGGATACATGGAAGGCTTGAGCTTCTCGTTACACTGCCACCTACAGGTTTGGCATGCTCTTGTGTATATATACACGGGTAAGTGTAAACGAAGATCTTTTTGAAAACGGAGACGGTGAAATGTCCGTTTATGAAAATAGCCGGCAACGTGTAAACGGCGTCTCAATCTCCTGGGTTCCTGATTACAATCATTGAACTCACCTGCTCCCTGCTGCTCACCTGAGAGCCATCCAGTAATCAGCCCTGCAGTATAAAACACCGGCTCTCGTCTTCACTTGTTGCCAGATCGTTGTGCTACCTAATCGTCTTGTCCCATGATCAAATAGAGACTTGACATTAGACGTCATTGACATACATGTTACCCAAGGTGTTTCTCAATCTGCGTTCTTGCCTGTACTTGTGTTCTTGCAGACTTGTGAATCGTCATCAGTCGCAGCCCAAGTACTGTTCCAATTCAAAGTCCGCATCCAGCCAAGTACAGTCCAAACGCCCGGATGTGAACTTGCTCTGCCCGTTCCATCCGAGATGCATCAGGAGGTGACTTGTGTGGACTTTTGACAGCCAGGTATCCCAGAATGCATTTCTCACAGACCAGCGGCAATGGCAGTCGTCCTTGGGAGTTTGTACTCCCAAGTCAAACTTGCCAAGTCCGAACTCCCAAGTGCACCAGTCCGAACTTGGCGTACTTGGTATTGAGAAACTCCTCCAGTAATCATCACTGCACACCTGTATATGACAAAAATATCTAAAAGAACAAGAAATTATTGCTACTGACTATTTTACCCAGAAAAGAAAAGAAAATTATGACGGAGATGATTTGATTTAATGTGAGTTTTTCTCTGAACACAGGTGAAGTTCAGAGGTAGCAATCTGACTCATTTGCATATGGCCGTAGTCATCCAATTCCATACTTCCATTGAGGGTGGTGGTGTGTCTTCCTTAAGCTTGGGTCCTCTATCAGAGGCCTGGGAGTTTGAGGGTTCTGCGCAGTATCTTAGCTGTTCGTAGGACAGCACTCTTCTGGACAGAGACCTCAGATGTTGTACCTGGAATCAGCTGGAGCCACTCTCCCAGTTTGAGGGTGCTCCGATCACCACTGGCACCACTGTTGCCTTTATTTCCCACATCTTCTCTAGCTCCTCTTTCGGCCCTTGGTACTTTTCGAGGTTCTCGTGCTCCTTCTTCCTGATGCTGCTGTCACTTGGGATTGCTACACCTATCACCACTGCCTTCTTCTGTCGATCAGTACAATGTTCAGTTGGTTAGTCATCCCCAGTTTGTCAGTCTGGATCTGGAAGTCCCACAGGATCTTAGCCTTAACCTTAGGAGGCGTCCTCCATTGTGAGCTTGGGACTTCCAGCGCATACTCAGTGCAGATGTTTCTGTACACTATGCCAGCCACTTGGTTAGCTAACCTTCACCTGGCAGGAGCATCATCTAACTCAGCAAGGAAGCTAATACGGTATTTACCAAAATGTCAGACTATTCCTTTAAAGCCAGTGCTTCCTGCTGCCTCATAGAAGCCTCCTCCTGGAATGACTGGTATGCCTCTCATTGTGTGTGTGCAGCATGTGTGTAAGCTACGTCATGAAGGAATTCACTTTGTCTGGCTGTGGTTTATATCATTTGTAATAAGCGTCCATGAAAGGCACTTGTTTACAGTGTTATATAGTTATGTCATAGGCCAGATGGCAGCAGCAGCAGCAGCGTTATGACTTGCTGTTATCATTCCCAAATTCTGTCAAAGCCTCTGACTCCTACCGATTTCCATTCATGGTCTATGTATGACTGTGTCTGTGTGAGTATGACTTTACTTACCTTCAGGGACACACACCACACTCACTGGGGACGCCTTGTCCATTTGGGGTCCCCAGTTCAGTAAAGGTTGATTTTAGGGTCAGTGGTTAGGGTTAGGGTTAGGGTTATGTTCAGAACCCAAGATTATGAAGTAGGGTTGGCTGGACCACCTTAAAGGACAGTCCACCTTAAGAAAGCCTGATTAGGGTTGAATGGGCACCAGGTGCAGCTCATTCATGCCACTCATTATTTACACCATGAGTTATGTGAGTTAAACCTCTGTGAGTTATCTTGAAGTCTACATTCTTGTATTATTGTATGTTTTGGTGTCCTGCGTATGACTCGTAAAATTTATGGATGTTTCAGTGTTGTAGGCCACATTTTCTCTTGACAGCCAGCACACTCCCTGGGTTTGATGTCTGTCTTAAAGCGGTGAATGTCTGTTCCTGCCTTAAGTGAGAGCTGATTTAACCCTTTTCATGACTGTTAAGGTAAAACCCATGACACTCTCCTTTAATACCCTGAAACTCTTGGATTTACATCAGGGGGGTTTTGGTCAATTGTGGTTTTCTTCTTTTATTTATTGCACTGCTGACTGCTGTTTAGCCTAGGTTTTTTATATGTATTTAATGTGTGTGATAGTTTGTAAAGGTGATATTAACAGTAGAGGACCCATTTTAATATGTTTTGTCTTTGCTTTTAGGCTGAACCCTGACTGAGGAAGGGAGGGTTGGGGCCAGTCCAAGCCGGGGCCTGGCTCCCCTTGCATCCACTCCTTTTGCACGGTTGAGTGTTTGGTGTGTTTCACCTTGCATTTCATCTTTAGTTACGCGTGTGTATAACCTCACTCCCCTTGTTTTGCATTGGCCTGATTGGGTGTTCCCCCAAATTCCCTCTGCCTTGGTAGACAGCAACCCCAATTTTTTAGCAAAAATGACCATGTGAAATTGTCCCAGTCCTCACCCTCTGGTCATAATTCTTAACGCTGAAATCACCTAATAGAGAAAAATGACAATACTCATTTTCCAACAAAAAACATGACTTTTTTATTTTTAATGAATGGTTTACTCATATCAATGAATCAAGTGATGCTTCAAAACACACTGCATATATATATTTTGCATTGTATTCGTCATTACAACTCAAAATACCCCTAATTTCTGACGTATCTCCAGAAAATGGTACGCCGAAAGCCTTCTGAGATGAGCACTCTGTGTACGTAATCAATAAAATGCATCATGATCTGATTGTTTCATTAGAAAATCAAATCAGGACAGTGTTTATTTTTGATACTCTGAGCCACTGCCCTTTCAATGGATGAATATTTTTTTTTTATTTTTTAACATTTTAATGAACTACAAAGATCAAAAGCAGGCACCACACAAACACAACACAAAGACAGTTTGCCAGAGATCACAGACTAAACTACATCAATAATATACGTGCTTAGGAGATCATTATATCATTACTCCATATTAAGAGGGTTTCTGACTTCTACTTAAAGGGTTCAGACTCCTATTCCTACTACTGGCCTATCTTTAGTATTCATAACAGTTCTTATACTAAATCATATGCCTCTTGTTTATACTTTGATTAGTGTCCATGGTCCATCTAAATCATCTCTAGTGCTGAGGCTGCACGCTACATCATCATCAACTCGATGAAATCCTTCAGCCAGTTATTTAAACAAAAACAATTTAGTTTCCATACTTTCCAGTTAATAAGAATAAATCTTTTTTGCAGAGAGGAATGCCAGTGTCAACAGATGTTATATTACTCCAGATTTTACACCATCCACTTTCAACAAACACACTTCTGGGCATAGTGGTACAGCCACATTTAGCATTGAACATAACACATTTTGGACTCCTTCCCACATTTTTCTTATGTCTGGGCAGTGCCATAACATATGCATTACGGATCCTCTCTTTCCACAACCATGCCAGCATAGGTCTGATATATTCCCTAATGGCAGTGCCCCCCCAAGCAGAAAAGAGCAGCATGCCACTCTACAAAAACTGTTTAGAAATGGCCTGTGGAGCATGACAAACAGCTCAAGGTGTCGACCTGGCTTCTAAATTTCCCGGGTCTGCTCAAGGATTCTTGTGACGTACCCTAGATAATCCAAGGTGGGGCCTTCTTGGATCGGACTTTCTCTGACCTGTCGCGGCATGGACACAGGATCTCTGGGAGTGTCCTGCGGTGCCTGGCACCAGTGTGTTGGCAGCAGATCCATTTAGTCCAGTTGGTTGTGAGGTGGGTTAATGGCACATGCCACAGATGCTCATTCAGATTGGGATCTGGGGAATTTGGAGGCCAGGTTGACACTTTGAGGTCTTTGTCATATTCCTCGGGCCATTCCAGATGTAAGTTTATTTATGATGGATTTTGATAAGTAGTTTGTATATCTTATTATATTGTCCCATTGTTGAAGTGGCAGGTGTTTACCAAGGTCATATTCCCATTGTTATTTAACTTTATCAATATTACTACAGGAGTAGAGTGAAATAAGTCTATAAAGTTTGGATACTGTGTCTCTATTTCTTGCAATCTCTCTTAGTCTTTATCTGAGGCCAGCATGAGACAAGAGTTTCTGCAATATGGATTCCAATTATAAATACTGTTGAAAAATTAATTCTTTAGGATTAAAATTAGCTTTAATTTCAGTGAGTGTCGTTATTTTCGCCTGCTTTACAATTTGTCCCAATTTCCTGATGTTATGACTTTCCCACACCTTACCAGCAGTGAACAATGGGTTCTTCCACAATGGACATGAAGACAACCCTAATACTTTGATTGCACATTTCTTTTGTATTGCCTTTCCTATACCACATGAAAAATGAATAATCAGATTCTTAATATCTATACTACACCACAAAGAAGAGAGGGATATTTGCTTTTGACTCTTATCAGTAATCATATATCAATTAACGGATATTTTTGGGAAAAAAGCTATAAATCTTTCATATTTTTGACATGTATACATAATATAACATCTTATGTTTACCTTAAACACCGTTTAAACACAAATGATGTACCTTAACAATATGATTTATAGACTGTGTGCTTCCTCTGTGCCTCGTGGTCGGCCATGCTTACTAATAAAGGGGCCGTGGCTCTACTGCAGTCCACTTTAGATGATGTGGAACACTGTGGTTGGTTTATAGACGCACCATCAAATAAATCTGCACAATTGGGTGGGGTCAGATGACAGCAATCATAGATCTAGACCACGGTCAGACCGTGGGCCAGAGCTGGCCGACCAAAGGGTCCAATCTGGCCCACTAGATGACTAGACTAAGTGGTCCTAGGTTTCACGTGCAGGTTGAAATACTGCTTCAGAGGCTTTTCCACCCTGACCCAGATACAGTCCTCTGATATAATAATGAATACTTACTGTGAGCATGTTTAAAGATATTGAACATTGTGCAAAATATTGTCAATCAACAGCATCAGTTCAAAAGAATCCGTATCAGGAAATGTATGGATAAATGCTCATGCAATGACAATGAGAAGTAGACTGACTGAATGTGGAAAAACTGGGTCATATGAGGCCCATTAACTAAAATGAGTTTGACACCCCCAATCTAGACATCTTAAAAAATTATATCGATTGGAATGGACGGGGAAATCTGACCAGGTTAATGCTGGGGTTTGGTAAGGGTTAGGATTAGGTAGGTAGTGTGTTTTGTGTGTCTTGCTGATGCTCGTCTGGTGTACACAGTGATTAATAATCTGGCTGCTCCACCTTTAAAGAGTTCGTACAACTGTGCTCAGACAATGGGAGGACATCTAGGACGACCAACAGAGGCGACTGAACAATACAGCTCAGATCTACTGAGTTTGGTAGATCAGTCTTCTCTGTTAGAGCTACAAACTATTGGAACTCAAGTGAGATGAAGTTTTAAATTTAAGATGAAATCATGGCTAAAATCGACCCAATCATATTCATCAAAATAGTGGATAATGGTAAGGGTTAGGGTAGGTCTTCAGGAAATGAATGTATCCCTTTGTAATTTACCCAAAAGTGATCAAACATGTTCGTGTACGTGTGTGTGTGTGTGTGTGTGTGTGTGTGTGTGTTACAAGCTAAAATACATACCGAAATCAAAAATAAAGGTACACCACCTGTCAAATAAACTTTTATTATTTCCAAATCAAAACAATGTCACAATTCCTCTGTACACAGACTGCCATTGTAGTCATGGTAGTTTATTCACATGCATGCTCATATATATATATATAATATTTTAATAATGTGGATATTTCCAAACATGCTTGCAAAAGTATAAGTGTGCACGTCTTTGTGTTTAATCACAAGTGCCTGCATACACATGCACCAGTCTACGTGTGTGCAACTTATCATGTTTCTCTCTATTGCAGGGGTTAATCTACAGGTTTGTCCCACGGTGGGTCACAAACCTACTTCTGGTGGGTTAGCATGTGACAGAGAACACTAGTTTGTTGTCATGAATCAGGATCTGAGTTGAGCGAAGATAAATGGATTTATTTAATATGCTGCAGTCTGAAAGTTTAATACTCATACTCGTATTCATAGTCATACTCCTCATGGTAGGGGTAGGGGTACAGTATGTAACCGGTAAAGATATTGTACTGCACGTATCTACAGAGCTTCCTCCCAGACATCAGCTCAGCATAGACCTGATCGCCTTTCTGCAGCTCCATTACAGTCTCCTGAAAGCAGACACAGTAAACAGAGTAATGTTTTGCACAGCTGTTACAAAATCATGAGGGAAATTATTTTTAAGCAGCTTCAACTTTTTACCTGAACGGCGTTGTCTTCAAAATCTTCTCGATTGTTCTCCCACACGCTGCTCATCGCCACCCCATTCCTCATCAGCTGGACCTACAGATGCAACAAAACACAAAGTTAGAAATGACTTGCTGCTGCAGAAGAGTGTATTCTGAAATCAGAGAGGTGTTAAGTGTATCTGGTTGGTTTACTTTATGGTAGAGGAGGTTTCTCTCCTTCACGTATGAGTAGACGGTGATGGAAAAGACATAAACACCGGCATATGGGGCAGTGAAGACACCTGCAGGGGGAGGCGAAGAGTGGCATTTTTTAATTTAAAATGGTGGGTACAGATTTCATAAATCATTTGTGTTTACTCCTTCTGTGTGTGTGTGCTTCCTACCCATGGAAGGGTTATATCCGTGGTAGTGGTTAAGAGCGACATTGCTGTAGGGGATTGGCACATTAGTATTAAAAGGACCAAAGCACGGATCAGAGTCAGTAGTTCCAGGAGTCATTGTGGCAACACTTGGATCCATGATGGCTTTGAAGGCGATCTGGACGCCATCTGAGAGTAAGAGAGATTGTTTGTGTGTGTATTGCCAGATATATTAGACTACAATCCACCATTCATCTGTGTGTTTATTTGTCTTCACCTGTGTAGTCATGCACTCTGTACTTCAGTGTGCTGATATTGTGCCACAAGTAATGAATCCTTTTGAAAATATCATCCTCTAACTGGAACATGTCGTTGGCTGCACAGCAGCAGCCGCGCTGGCGAGTATAGGCACATTCGCAGTCCCACTGTTTGCAGGTCATAGGTCCCTCCCAACTGACTGGAATACGAGGGAGGAAGGGTGAGAGGGGAGAAGGGAGAGGGAGAAGAGGTTGTGTGAGAGACAAGTTCAACATGGAGGCCAGAGGGTTCAGTTTGTAGCAGGACGCTGCTTCAAACAACTTTATCTAGATGATGTGTATATGCAGTGTGGATGAGTACTAGATGACATGAATAAAGTGTGGCAGTTTGTCTCACTTACGTGCATCATTTTTAAGCAGTTCACCGATGGTCTGCCCGTCCTCTGCACTACCACAGTGAAACAGCGACCCCAATAGGAACAAAACTGGTAATACAACCATCTGGAAAACAAAAATTATTCAGTATGTGAGACCCGTTTTACATGTAATGCAAATACATTTGACTTAAAGAACAAACAAAGATGTAATCTTTTACAGTTTCTGAATTCATATCAGTAAGCCCAGATATCACTTAATGGTGATTCTGTTTAAGAGTTTGAACTCATTTCTGTGCCAAGTGTTTCTGTGTAATACTGTTTAATACCTCAGAACTCTATTCAGACTATCTCCACTGTTGAGCTGTATTGTTTTGTGTTCCTGCAGTTATCTGTTCAATATGCAAATAATTGAGAGCAGCCATTTCCACTATAAACAGCACTGTATGCATAATCTCCAGGTCATAATGTCATAATGGCCTCTGTTTGTATTATTTCAATGTGTCAGCATTAAGAACATTCTTTATATTGAAATAATAATGAGTTATATCACCAGTAAATCCTTTGACAAGACCTAGTAGCTCTTTTAAAATGTATTATTATTATTAATAATGTATTAATTCCTATTATTTAAATTAATTGAAAAGAGAATATATAGGTGGCTTATAGAAGATTGGAGACTTTAACTATACTGTTGTTGTATTTAATGTATTAGTTATAACTTATTCTATTAGTTAGCCCACATCTATTTAACTGTTTAGTTATGTTTCTCTCTATTGTTATTACACTGTGTATTGGTTGTTTATATATTTTTTTTTGTTTTCAATCTTCCCTTTAACACTGACCAAATTTTTTTTTAAAATTACAAATATTACAAATTACAAAAAAATTCCGCTCCACAAATTTCACCCAATCTTCCTCTAATTATTTGCAAAAAAATTCATGTTTTCATTAATTTATTTTTATTTCTCGTTCCTATAATTTATTGCTTTGTGTAATTCTAGCCATAATCTGATAAACTGTGCACACATCATTCTTCTTCTTCTCATTATTATTATTGTCATTGTTATTAATAATAATAATTATCATTATTATTAATTAATATTATTAAATTACAAAAAAAGGTAATTGTAGTTGTTACAGTCACTAAAAAACATGTGAGTCAGTTACTCTACAGAAATGTTGATCATTACATCCAAATATATTCCTGTTTGGTAAAAAGTTTATATGTAGAATATAACATTAATTCTTTTGCCTTGCCTCTTTTCATCATGCAGTAATGCTTCCTTTGGGCAGTGACTATTTCCAGATATTATTTACCTTTATTGCCCAGTTTAAAACATTTATTAGAAGAGTAATCACAAAGTATTTCAAATATAATGTTACATTACTTTGATGCAGTGATTAAATCATTGCGTAAACAGTAATGCGTAACCGTAAGAAAATTAGCAGCTAGAGGCCCTTGTCTGGTGAATATTGGATTTACAATCGCCAAGAGGCCAGAAACACAGCTCACAGTGGGTTCCCCATGTTGTTCTGTGTCTGATGGATGTGTTAAAAGGCATTTGCTTTTCAACAGGTTAGCCTAAACTTTTTCACATACTTTGTATGTATTTGACTCTGTCTGCCCCCTAGTGGTTAGAAATCTCTTCATGAAGGCTTTAATTATTACACAGTACCAGTGGTTCTCAAATGGTGTCGCTATCTAACATTAACCCAGCCGACTTTAATTAATCCAGGTGCTTAATCTATTAATTGTGAAGGTATTTAATTCAACAGTAACCCATTACATATTAAAAATGACCTCCAGATGTATTACAATACCTGTCCAACTTTCTTTGTATCTCAAAACCTACTCAGTCAATCGTTATACCCAATGATAAGCAAAAATATTTTAGCTAATTATTGGATATAATAATTGGTGATTGACATCCAGAGAGACCATTTGGGATATCTTTTTCATTGCATGATATAACTGGTGAGCGATAAGGATAGAAACATTAAACTTACTGTTTTTTTTGTTCCTCCTTCTCCTCGGTCTGAAAGACTCTGAGTTTGTCAGACTGGGAGTAACAGTTTTAAGCAGGCGATGGTTTTGGCCTCTTAATGACGTACTTCAGGTGAACATCCCCTTGAGGAGGTGAATGGCAGAAGCTCCACCTTCTCACATGTACGCACATGCGTGCACACAGACACACACACACATAAACACACATGTTTCACAGCCAAACCCTAACACTACAGTTCCCTCCACAAAAAGGGTCATTTACATCCTGGGCAAGAATTGATCTTGTTGCAACTTTCAGGACCCTATTGTTGGGACTACAATACCCCTTATTGGGACAGCAGTGTCTGATTGCCACCCACCCAGAGGACTCCACCTGCTCAGAAACGCTGATATGGAGAACATTGTTGTCAGGTCTCGGAGGATATAATAGCCTACAGACAAGGGGACAAAAGAAGCTGATAGGAAGGTGTTATCGGCCCATTGATAAAGGCCTAAATGTGAGAAAACTATACAGCGTCACCTGGTTCTCATGCTGAGATAGAAGGAAGAGAGCAGTGATACTAGGTGTTCCCATAATTACTTTCCCTTTGGACACCAGTTGGAAACCCAGATGTACTGATTGAAGTGTGTGTTGAGATATGTGAAAGGTACTAGGCTAAAGTGGACTCCATATTCATGGGAATAAAATGATGTTGTGAGGCAATATTTATTCAATAATAAGTCACAAAGCCATTAACAGGAAGGGGTTGCCTTCTTTTATCACTGACAGGTTCAAGGAAGGTCAGTTTCTGAGAGACATCCGAGCCCCTTGTGCAAAATGTGTTGTGCAGACAAACAAAGACGCTGGGAGCCACCTTGATCCTGATTTAGAGATTTTGGCTGATTGGGCTTCGGGTGTTTTACATTCTTTTGAGAGCTGACTGTACGTCTGTAAGTGAATAGTGCTTTCTGCTAAGACCGTATCTGTTTCTGAGTTTAGAAAATAAATCATGGTTGCAGTTATTTGGGAGAAGTTTTGTTATGGAGGCACTTTTAACTTTTGCTCCTTTATGGCCTATGAATTTAGTACCAAATGAAGTCACAGCCGTGTAGTCACAGAAAAAAAGGAATGGATGGAAAATTGAACAATTATAACCAAAGAGTGTGCTGATATTTATGGGTTATCAGACAAATATTAAATGGATCGCCATGACATCTGTAGATTAATCAAACTTTTCATCTAGCACCACTGCAAGGCTAACATATTTGGTTTATAGTGAAACGTCTGAACAATGATTAGAGATTGCCATGTAATTTATAAGACTGATGACTGTATTCAAAAAAGGATAACGTGTCTTAATGTGGCAGTAACTTTCGATGTCAGAAACCAATGAAAAAACATGTCCTTTGACGTTGGCATGATACACGGCCGGTTGCTGTTATAGTTTAACGGCACCTGGCAGCATCACGGGGTTGGCGGCGGGACAAGGAAGAAAGTTAAGGCGATGAAAGTCCGACTGGGGCGGACAGGAGTGGTGGAAGTTTCAGCAAACACCGACTTTCACCCGGGAGAGAGGTGTTTGCGTAATGTAAGATTCTAAAGCCAAACCGTGTTCTTTTTTCCTAAACCTATACTTTCAAAAACAAGTACACAAATCCCCACAATTTCCCCACAAATACAACATGCTAATGTTATTAGCACAAGCCTATGGCATTTTACATTGTATAAATTAACCTAGCAGCTAGCTGACTTTTCCTCTACTCATATAAAACCAGGGACAACAGCAACATTTAACAAAGGTAACGTTACAAAATTCGGCTCTATTACAACTCACAAGGTTCACTGACAAAACAACTGTCTTATACTATGCGCTTTCCAAACAAATATAACATGCTAACGTTATTAGCACAAGCCTATGGCATTTTACGTTGTATAAATTAGCCTAGCGACTAGTGGAGATTTCATCATCTCATATGAAGCCAGGATAAATCACACACAAGACATGAAAATGTTATTTTTTGGGCACTTTATTGTCTTCACAATTTATTGTTTCATATATGTGAAGTTGAAGAAAAATTGAGGGAAATGGTTTCAGCTTACAATAATAGACAGGAGGTCTTCGTCGCTGCGACGTGTAGTTACATTTCCGGGGAGGTGCACGTCAGGCTACGGCGTAGGCTCTACGTCGATTTGACGCAGATGTATAAATCCCGCTTGATCTGTTCATTAAGAAGTGACAAATGAATCTCATATCAGACATTTTCAAAATCATTTTTTACTCAGCACTTCAAGGACTTTGTATATAAGTCAGTCTTTATATACAGAACATATCTGAAAACCTCAAATTTGGGGATATGTGCAAAGACGGGCTAAAAATTATGGCGGCATTTATGAAAAAGAACTACAGAAATCTCTACAGTACATGGTGTACACCTATAGGTAGATCAGTTTTAACACAAAAAGCTTCCTGACATATGTAATGTAATGCAGTGAAGAACAAACCCACTAGTGAGTCTCTGTAGGAGATTTGGAGTTTCTCATATGCTACTGTCTACATATGTACAGAGCTTGATGGTCAGCTGAGTGTTCAGCTGCTCCTGCCGACATTCATCTCTGTGGGTTGTTTTTAACCTAAAAATGCACAGTCATTTGTTGCCATCCTTATCCTGTTAGTCCTATTAGATGACAGGGTGTTTTCCTGTGTTGAAGATTACCTTCAAAGTTGTCTCAGCTCCAGGGACAGTGCATTGTCTGTGTTTTTATGATAGCCACCTGCGTGTGTGGAGTCCCAAGTCAACTGACCTGGTTCTTCACATGGTCTTATCTGCCAGATGGAGGCTAGGGTGGATCGGGTGTTTTGTGTCTGCCTTGCACACAACTCTTAAAAAACAGACCTCCAGTCCTTGAGATGATTCATGTAACAGCATGGGATAAAAGTGATGTGCGCTGTGCTCTGACCTCAGATGTGATTTTAAACCACAGCTTTCAATTACTGCATAATGGTGAAAATAAAAGAGTGGCCATGTTTCAGAGATTGTTTGCTATGGAGGTGATAATGTGCCAGAGCTAGTTTTCCTGTGATGAAGCAAGTCATCAGCATGCGGCCGTGACTTGTTAAAGACTCAGGGAAATGTCCAACTAATTACAGATTACTCACTGAGGTTTTTCTATTAGAAACATTACATCCTCATTATTTTGTCCCACAAATCCTCCTGCTGTTTGTGCAAAAATTATTACAACTATGGCAAAATCTCTTTTCATTAGATTTTTTGAATTTTGTTGTATTTCATTCTTACTGATCTGCTGACCAGTGATAACCCTTCCTTTGCCACAAACCGGGCTTGGACATTTGCTGAAGCAGACAAAATACAGAAATGACCTCAATACCAGATAAGGAAATATTATTCTATATGTCATATGGTATAAGGCTTTTCCTATGTGGAACCGCCTCCAGTTTCAGTCTGGGAGGCAGACACTGTCTCTTTAAGAGTAGACTTAAGGCTTTACTCTATGATAAAGCTTATAGTTAGGGCTGGCTCAGGCTTGCCTTGGACCAGCCCCTAGTTAGGCTGATATAGACCAGGGGACTTCCTATGATACATTAAAATCAGATTTGTTGATATTGAGTCATCAAAGCATATGTGACACGTGCCTGCTGGTCACACAGGAAGTAACAAAAAAATCTTTGTTGATTTTGGTACCCTCAGAAGATTAAACTGCATATTAAATACTTCTGGTTTTGACAAGTACTCATTTGTTATCAAAATTTAAGGGACTGGTGTTTTCAACAAGACGTGTTAGTTTGAAGAAAGGTTGTGCACATCCAACTGTCTCAGATGCAGGTGCGTTGAGTCTTTGAACAGAAACTCCAGCACACTGGTATTGCGCAGCTTCACAATTTATTTGTAACACTTATTCAGTCCTCCTGGACTGGAGTGTTCAACACTATTGTTTCAATGCCCTGGAACCTAAATGATGAGATATCAAGTTTGAAGTCATTGAAACATACTGCTTGCTACTGGGTAATCTCTGTCATTTCTCCTCTTGGAGCTCTTGTTCACTTATTCTCTGCTTCAGTGCAAGTGATGTGTTACCAACAAAGCATAACCCACAAGGACATTTGATCATATAAATTACATGCGTGGTGGAACATGTGATGGCATCGTTGATGAAATACTTCTTCCCAGTGTGTAGATGAGTAAAATAGTTCCTTTTGACCATATTGTTTAATTGCGCACATCCCTTAGCATTTGTAACACCCATTTGGAAGAGGTTTTAGCAAAGACTGTGTCCATTTTTTCTCTGATCTGAACACTCTCTCAAAGGATTAAATGATGGGATACCATGGCATGTCATGCTATAATGGATTTGGGGATCTCAAAAGACCAATTTATGATACAGTACATGACATAAGTACGGAAGTGTATTGCATTTACTTGACAAATCAAAAAAAAAAAGTGTTTTATTAATTATTTTTTCTGTTTTTCGGAGTAATTTTTTTATTTTTCTTTTTTTCGTGGTAATTTCTTTTCTGTTTTTTTGTTTTTGGTTTTTTTTTTCAGGGTAATTTTTTCTGTTTTTCTGAGTATTTTTTTCTGAGTTAAGAGAGCAAGAGAACAACAGATGCTTTCATTCCTTTCTTGAGAGCTCGATATAATGGAAGCAGACATGACCCGCTTGTTTAGTTTAATCCAGTTTTACTTTGTTTTGGGTTTGAGACACTGGGAGATACTCTTGTCTTTAAGTCATATAGATGGTGTTATCATTAGTTTGTTGACTTTACGCAGGCACCTTAAGACTTTGCGGTGATGTCCATTCAGATCTGCTGGACATTGCAGTGTTTCTCCAGAATCAGTCGGACACATAACCCAAAACAAAGTAAAACTGGATTAAACTAAACAAGCGGGTCATGTTTGCTTCCATTATATCGAGCTCTCAAGAAAGGAATGAAAGCATCTGTTGTTCTATTGCTCTCTTAACTCAGAAAAAAATACTCCGAAAAACCAAACAAAAAAAAAAATACCATGAAAAACAGAAACAAAATTACCACGAAAAACAGAAACAAAATTACACGAAAAACAGAAAAAAAATTACCACGAAAATCAGAAACAAAATTACCACGAAAAACAGAAAAAAAAATACCATGAAAAACAGAAAAATAAAAAAATGACTCAGAAAAACTGAAAAAAATTACTCAATAAAACAGATTTTTTTTTAATTTGTCAAGTGAATGCAATATGCTTCCGTACATAAGAGTATACAATGTTGAACATTTTGAATGATTTATGAAAGCTGCAAGCCGATGTGTTCATTCATAAGAGCAAAACATTTTTTGTAAATAATCTTGTAAATAGCCTTTATTGTGTAAGGAGCTCCATATTTCTAGGTTTTTCCTATGTTTTTCTTGTTCCCTTGCTCTTTTGTTTGTGGGATATGGAGCAGCTTCTATTTAAGCTCAATGTTGGAAATAATGGTGTTGAGCACCTGTGGCGAAGTTCCAGGAGGACCGAAACATTAGTGTTATTAATAAATTGTGAAGCAAGAGCAGTGTGTGGGATTTTCTGTAACAAGACAAATGTTAAAATATTACTTACTTACTTACTATCCCAGCTGACATTGTCACCAGACTATCACAGGGCTGACACATAGAGACAGACAACCATTCACACTCACATTCACACCTACGGACAATTTAGAGTCACCAGTCAACCTGCATGTGTTTGGACTGTGGGTGGAAGCTGGAGTACCCAGAGAAAATCCATGCTGACATGGGAAGAACATGCAAGACTCACACATAAGGGCTCCTCCTCCTCCTTCTTCATCACCCTCTGGCTGTGAGGTGACGGTGCTAACCACTGCTCACCGTGCCGCCTGTCTGCTTATGTGTCTCACTCAAAATCTCCTTTGTTGTCTACAGTGTTTTTTTATTGTGGTGAACATGTTATAAAAATGCCTTAAAGTAAACATCTAACTAAATATGATCATACATAACTCACTGTATCATTTTGTATCTGTCCTTTATTGTGTGTTCACCTGGCTGGTGTTGTAGCTTTGATTTTAATTTGATCATGATGTTCTATAAGAATGGTTCACACACAGAATAACCAGAGCTGTGAATAAAGTGCTTTATTTAAATCTTATAAACTAAAATTCAAATGTCACATTTGTCAATGTAGACATCACACATCTCTTGAGTTGGGAAAAAAAACTATAATGCCAACTGCTTTGTTTAAAATCCTGATTTATTTTCTTATCATTTCACAGGTGCCTGGGTGTTCAGTGAAATTCTCCAAAAATGTTACAAGACATCAGCAAGAAAAAGATAACACAGCAAAGATACTCATGCATTTATGTTAGCAAGCTTTGTAAATGACACAAGTTGAAATCAAATATGATGGATTTCAGAAGTGGCTTCCATTAAAAAAAACTGATTGAGAGAAGAGGCCATAAGACTCCACAGAGAGATTTCCTCTATGAACTCTAACCTTGTTAACAGGGCAAGAGTTGGTGGGGGAAACCACCCCCAAAACAAAACAAAACAAACAAACAAACAAAAACCTTATTCAATAGGATAAAGCAGAAAGGCACTGAAAGTGTTATAGTGGCTGTTGTCATCACAGAGGAAACATCCAGGAGGAAGGCTGACAGTCACATTGTCCATAGCCCTTAGGTGGAGGGCCACAGCAATAGTGGTACTGTCCTCTTGGTCTTGCCTATTTCTATCTTCAGAGCCAACTTTGGGTATGTTATTAACATGCAGACTGACGCAGGCGGCCAAATCGTTCCCACGAGCACCAGCATCACTGTAGACGGTCAGGACGAGGCTATAGACACCAGGGCGTGGAACAGTGAAGATACCAGTATCCGTACTGTAAGCATCACCCATGTTGATGAAGACATGTTTGTAGATGATGTTTATGGCAGCTGTCTCAGGGCCATAACATCTAGTGTCACTATCACTGAATAGAGCGACAGAAAAAGCAACGCGGCTGGCTGTGGATGAAGGAGAAAACAAGTTAAAAAATGTAGATCACTACGGCCTCATTAACATTAAGAAAAGTCCAAAATAACTCATGTTGTGTAACTCGTGGATGTGTCGCTCACCTTCGATTGTGTTGAGGCTTTGCTGTACTTGTGAGTATTCCTCCTCCAGCTCATCCAGGGCCGTGGTGAAGTAAGTCCTCAGCATGGTCACGTTTTGCAGCATGGCACAGCAGCACTGAGAGCCGTGGTCCGTGTCACAGGCTGAACACAAACATACATTCATACAACTGCAGATAGAACTAAAAATAAAAAGGCGCACAAATTATGTAGCCACAATTTCTCACCATTGCCTGTGTTGAGTACTGGCTCCGGGAATTTGTAGTCAAGTCCTTCCCAAGGAAATCTAGTAGACAACGCTGCATGCAGCAGACACAGCAGTACAACAGCTGGGGGGGAAGAGCAAATGTAGCACTAAACCAAGAATACTGTACAAGCTTTGCATCAGTGGCCTGTTGTGTTGTTATGTATCTGAACCAATATCTGTGTAAATGCCTCACCTCTCATGTTGATGCTAAATGATGACTGCTTCAGAGGGATGGAGGGTGTGATACACTGATCAGTGGAGAAAGTGGATATATATTTTTTCTCAGAGCCCCTCCCTTGTTACCTCTAACTTTTATTCCTCCTCTTCTGTCATCGCTCCTCCTTGTTTTGTTTTTTTAATCATTCGCCCTATTTGCCTTTATATCTGTTCAACTGGGGATGCTCTATCGTCACCAGGTGCTCTCACTTTCTAAAAATCGCACACAAGCTGGCACACACCTTCCAGGTCTTTGTTCGCTTGGTCACAGGCCAGGTATCACCTGTCGTCTGGAGAGAGGTGGCAGAGTCATCAGCAGATGAGCACACAGGTTGAAGATGGTTAAAATCAGTCTTGTAGTCAAGGCCAGCGAAAGTGAGAGAGGTCATGACCAAGACCAGTCCCACTATCTGAAGGATCCACATTCTCATAAAAAGTTGTGGTTGTGATTTTGAAATAAAATTATATCCTTGCCTGAGGCCGAGATTAGACAGAGTAGAAAGTAAGTTGCATCCGAGATGAGACTAAAACCGTCACGTATCGATCTTGACACCAGTATTGAGGCGGATCTCGAGTACTAGTTTGGATGATTTTTATATGCTGTGCTGATCATGCTGTGGCTCAGTCCGAGGGGATCCTCTCCGAGGAATGTTTTTAAGAGCAAGCTCTATTTTGATGCTTTTCTTTATGCATTCTGGCATCTTATTTATACTCAAAAAACTGTTTTTTCAGATTACTTATGAATTGTAATTAAAAAATATTAGTAGTTGTTAGTAATAAGTATCTAGTACGAACACTTTAAAATGTAGGGAACTTGAGGTGCTTGTAATTTAGTATTTCCACATTATGCAACTTTATTCTACTCCACTGAATCTCAGAGGGAAACGTTGTACTTTTTACTCATACATTTATTTTAGTCAACATTTGTCTGCTTTCATTATTTTGAAAACTTGATAACACAAAATATAATCAACTAGTAATGGATGATGCATAATTATAGATTAAACTATCCAGCAGTATATAAAGCATTTAAGTTGCACCTTTACCAGCTGCAACATTTTTTATATTATTTTTTATTCATTAATGCAAGAATTAAATGATGCATTATTCAATTTGGGGCTTTTTATAATAATAATAATAATAATAATAATAACAATAATAATAATAATAATTTTAGTAATAACAAGAGAGGAAGAAGATTTTTTTAATCTATTTATTTAACCTTTATTCAATAAAAAATATATATACAGTCTATTGAGATCCAAGGCTAGAAAAATGACTGAATTTGTATGTATGCATTTATATCATATCATATCATATCATATTATATTATATAGATGTGTTATAGGTCACATCTCATTTCATCCTGAGTCACCTTCATTGCTTTCATCACAGATATGGTGTGTGCAGAAGAATGTACAGGATAAGACACCTTAAAAACAACCACACTATACTGAAGCTGGACTACAGTCTTTAAATAAAGATTTTAACAATATATATCTTACTGCAGCAGAACTTTATCTATTATGGCTCACATTTCATCTGTCTGGAACACATGACATTCTCAGTTTCTGTGATTGAAGGTGACCGAAGCTGTAACTTCAGGGCTTTGATCAAATTGTTTATAATTTGGGTGAGAATGATTCCAATCCTAAAATTATCCTAAAATGTCAAAGTTTTATTGATCTGTACATAGCTTCATTATTATTAATCCAAGTTTGCCATCAACATGTCTAACGTAGAAACCACTTTTGTATCCTTTGTTTCTTTAGTGGAGGTTGAAACAAAATGACTCAGAGTGCCAACTAGTTTAAATGTCTGGTTTATTTCACTGGTAGGTTTCAGGTACACTTTTTTTTAATATATATATTTATATTACAGTTAAGCCTACATCACATCATTTCAGTAGTTTTAAAAATCAACAGCTGTTACAGTGCAAAAGACATCAGAGGTTGATTAATAACCTGGCTTCCCTCAGAAAGTAATATTCATAACTGACGGGAAGTGATCTCAGGAAAAATAGCGGAGCACAAAATAATGATGACAGTGTTGTGTCGGGATGAGTGATAGTACAGATTAGACAGAGATCGAGGGCTACAAGTCGTGTTCTTCTAACAGACTCAGAAACTGTATAAGACCCACAACAGCTACTTTTTGCCATATGAATCAGTAGCGTACAGCAGGAAGCCAGTGAAAGTGTTAAAGCGGCTTGTGTTATCACAGATGAAACATCTTGCCGTCAGGAGGACTGCCATCTGGTCTCCAGCCCTCAGCTCCAGAGTCACAACAACAGTGAAACTGTCTTGCAAGTCATGGTTTTCTTGTTCAAAGAGTACAGCCACGTCCATGCCGTTGAGCTGCAGATAGGCGCAGGCGCCAGTGATGGTACCAGCAGAACGAGGTGTGTAGATGGTGACGGCGATGCTGTAGACACCAGAGCTGCGAACAGTGAAGATACCAGTGTCCGTGCTGTAGACATTGTGCCAATTAATGAAGACGTGTTTGTAGGTGATGATTTGTGCAGTGCTAAAGGGGCCGTAGCAGCTCATGTTTTTGTGATCGTTGAGGCCGACAGAGAAGACACTGCGGCTGGCTGTGGATGCAGAGAAATAGGAACAATCACAGTAATAAAAAGTGGATCATTTTTTGTTTTATTGAAATATTTTGATGATGTCTGTCACCTGGTCTGTGTGGCTTGACAATGTGTTGCTCACCTTTCACAGTGTCGAGGGCCATCTTTGATTTTCTCAGCCCCGCGCTCATTAATTTGTGGGTTAGGTTGAAGAACTTCACCATCCTGTGCATCTGCTTCTGCATCAGACAGCAGCCACATGATGTCTGATCCAAAAGGCAAACTGCGCGCACACGCACACACACACACACACACACACACACACACACGTATAGGTGCACACATTAATACATTAGATGGCAGATGGATATGACTATGCAGAGGGGATAGACTTTTCCTTCTCAATCTCTTACCATCATGTTCTGGATAACTTGTCGTGGAATCAGGTGAGTTCCAGAAATACTGACCAGAGGCTGCATGCAGCAGACACAGCAGTACAATAGCTGTGGGACAAGAGCAAAGGCAGATACCAATAAAACTCAGAAAAAGCATTGCATTAGTTGCCATTACTTTTCTCAGGCAACGAGCTGACTCGAAGCTGCTGCTGTTTCTGTCCTTCCTTTCATTTCTTTTGAACAAGATTTGAGACTAATCCCTGATGAGTCACCTTCAGTCAGGACATTTCTAACCCACACTGCTTCCATTCTGTCTGACCATTCAGGAGTCCACCTTGCCTGTAATGTTTCAGCCGTCTCCCTCCTAAATATGATGTCACTGTAGTTCCAGCTTGTATCAAGTCTCACCTCTCATGTTGATGCTGGTAAATGATGATGGCTTCACAAGGACGGGCAGCATGCAGACTGATCATGAGACAAAAGACGTGGATATTTATTTTACTGAGAGCCCCTCCCTTGGTTTCCGTCATTTTTATTCCTCCTCTTTTGGCATTGCTCCTCCGTTTTTATTGTCCACCCTATTTGTTTTTATAACCTTATAATTGGAGTTGTATTTCTTCATCGCTAGGGGCTCTCATTTTCCTAAATCACACACAAGCAGGTACCCTCCAGGGCTTTGTTACTGATGCCACCCGGGTATCATCTATCGCCTGGGATGAGTTCAGTTCAGTTTCCTCACCAGTTGCTAAGAATCATGGTGAGCTGCATAGCTGAAATTACTTTTAAAGACAGTGTACATGATTTTTTTAGCCTTTAATGGGGGTCTGCACCAACTGTCTGGTCCAACCACTCAGTGCATGGTTGATAACGAACATACTTGCTTCAGAGTGGAATGATAACTCTCTGTGGAGCAGCTACACACAAAACTACAGCACTGATGTTCTTTAGGTACTGCTGAGGACTGTTATAGAGGTACCACAGAGAGTCTTATCCAAATAGAGGAAATCTGTGGTCACTAATGACTAATGCGCAAGAGATGAGGCTCGAGGGAAAAGCCATCCATACACAGCTGGTCTTGCTGTAGGAATAACTGGCTCAAAATACCACTCTGTTTGGATGCCATCCATCCAATCCATCCGTTTTCATCCGCTTATCCGGGGCCGGGTCGCAGGAGCTGTGCAAAGCACTCCAGACGTCCCTCTCCCCAGCAATGCCCCCGTCTGCCCCAGGGCCTCCCACCAGTGGGACGTGCCCAGAACACCTCCAATGAGAGGCGCCCAGGAGGCATCCTGATCAGATGCCCGAACCACCTCAACGGACCCCTTTCAATGCAAAAGAGCAGCGGCTCTAGTCCGAGCTCCCTCCACATGTCCGAGCTCTTTACCTTATCTCCTAGGCTAAGCCCAGCCACCCCACAGAGGAAACTCCTTTCAGCTGCTTGTATCCCAGCCTCATTCTTGTTGACCATAGTTCATGAGCTCCATTTGGATGCCACAAGTACTCATTTATGTGCTCATATAATCAGTCAAGACAATGGCCCTCATTTATGAAATGAACTCATGACAGAAAACTGGGCATACATGATCATTTCAATGCAAAGCTTGGCATTTATCAATGTGGATGTGAGTGGAGGCTATGATCAAATCTCACGCTCGTGTTCTCAAGTTTGAGGCTGCGAGGACTTGAGGTGCAGCAGTAAATCCGGTTGAGTTGGAGAGTTGTTATTCGACCATATTCTGACTGGCATCTAATTACTTAATCACTCATCATTCACTAGCAAGGACCACGCCACAACAATATGTCGTCTAAATGTTAAATTGTATTTCTGGAGGTGTTAGTTGTTGAGGACTGGTGAATGGACACAAGTGGGTGAAGGTGAAAGAGGGATGTCTTCTGTTAGGTTGATCTAGGAGGATGTACTGGAGATTGGGTAGAGGGAGACTCAGTGTGGGGTTCCGTCTCAGGCGTTTTTCCACCCAGATGGTCAACCTCCAGTTGACAGGAGAAGGGAAGAGAGGATGAAGGAATGTTGGTAGGTATGAGGCTGGGAGGATGATGGATGAGGGGAAGAGAAAGGGAGGGTGGGTCGAGAAATCTGAGAGGTGTAGGTAGGCTTTGCAGGTAATTTGAGGTGTGGTTGAGGCGTGGCCCTGCTCCTGAACCTAAGTTAACAAATTTACTTCAATGAAAAGAAATAAATAAACCCTGCAACTGTGTAAATATTCAAATACTTGTAGCCTGTGGGTTATTACATTTTTACCAGTGTCAGACACAGGTGGTGTGTCTGGCTGCCACCTGTTATACCCAAAATGGAAGCAGACCTGATTTGCCATGTGCTCCTCTGTCTGGGTCAATTATAAGCTGTTAAATAAATATTATATTACATGTTGGCTATAGGTCAATACATATCATAGATGTGTAAATTTAATATTCCAGGCTCAGCTGGAGTTCGATTGTCCACTGCAATGCTGTTGACTGCAGCAGTGATTTGCTTCTATACTGTGCTTTTCCAACACTTTTCAGGCTGCCAAATATAACCATTTGGTTAAATTGGACCCAGGCCATCAGTGTATCCATTTCTAGCGTCTTCTTGGCCGTATTATGTCCCTCCATGTCGTAAACTTGAGTGTCATGGCCCTGGCTGTGTTTTTTAATGTCCTCTGTTTCCCCTCCCCCTGTCTGTCTCTCTGTGTGTCTGTGCTGTGAGTGTGGCAAAACCCTCACTCTCCTGGGTTCCTGATTCCATTCATTCAACTCACCTGCTTCCTGCTGCTCACCTGAGAACTATCCAGTAATCACCCCTGCAGTATATAACACCGGCTCTCCTCTCCAGTTGTCACCAGATTGTTGAGTCTAACACTGTGGTACAGGCACACTTCAGGCTGTTACTGAATTGTGAATTCAACTTTACTTTTACCTGCCCGCCTGCCCATCTGTTTGTTCTTCTGCCACGCTCCCGGCCAGCCGAACCCCTCCAACCTAGTTTGCCCCTCCGTCATAAACCATTCCCCTCAGCCTCCATCCCCTGGATTTTTCCCCACTGCCACATTCATTATCCTGGCAATGAAACACTTTACCACTTTCCTCCTGAGTCTGTGTTCTGCATTTGGCTTCACCTTGTTGACTGTAACACCTTAGCAGCGAGGCCTTTAAAACCAGAATGCATTGGAGTAGGATATGTAAATAACAGTTGTTTTCAGCTGCCACATTCATCATCACCCGATCAATCTTACGCTGTGTTTGATGAGATAACATTTCATGAATCACACATGAACCCTATCACTGGATGATTTCTGCAGTCGGATCTGTTCTGGTTTGTACGTTAGATTGATAAATGAGGGTCTAAGAATCCACAGCTAAACTGCACATAATCATGAGGTGCTTTGAGGTAAATGCTAATGTTAGCATGTTAGGATGCTACCATTTGCTAATTCACACTAAACACAAAATACAGCTGAGACTGATGGGAATGTCAGTGAGAGGAATGTCACTAGTTTTGCAGGTATTTAGTCATAAACCAAAAGTATTTGACAAATGGTCAAATGGTTTGATGACCTGTCCAGGGTGTACCCTGCCTCCTGTCCAGTGTCAGCTGGGATAGGCTCCAGACCCCCTCCACAAGCCCTAACAGGATAAGCAGTTTAGGAAAATAAATGAATGAATGAATGACAGAGAAAAGAATTGAAGTAAAAGTATTCATTTAATCTAGGAAATGTAATGCAGCAAAAGTAAAAGTTGACAGAAATATAAAAAATCAAGTAAAGTAGTAAAGTATTATTACTTCATTATATTACACCACTGGCTGGAGGCTACATTAGAGGCTGCTAGCATTACACCCACGAATCCCTGAATGAACTGTTGTGGTTGCGATGCATTGTGGGTAATGTAGGAGCCAGGTTTTGACAAGAAATCTGATTGTGTGGGATGAAAAAATTGATATATTGTCCACTGTACGTGGACACAATGTCATAGCAGTGCAATGCCATTGTGTGCCATTGTAGAGATTTAAACAAAATACCTCATACACTATTATTTTGTTCAAAATCCTGATTTATTTATGTTTGATTTTACAGGTATATCACATATTTCCATCAATATATATCACATAAAATCAGTAAGTGACAGATTTGCAGTTACAAGAACAGACAAACTCAGATTATATGACACTAATCAGCTGTGAGTGAGTTCAGAACATGGACAATTGTGACATAGATATACAACATTTTTAAATCTTATTTCAAACATTAGAAATAAACTTAAACCTTGCTCGTGTCAAACGATAACATTAGGGTGTGATGACAGTGGAAGATGATGAAATAAAACCAGCAAGTTGAGAGCATTGTTGGGTGAGAAAGACCAAAGAGATGAAGAGCTACAAAACACAGCTGCTGCTACGGGAATATTTCATGTATCAGACACAAACAATGCCAGAGTTGGTACAAATCCCAGAGCAGCTACAACTTCCCTAGCTTAGTCAGTAGCATACAGCAGGAAACCAGTGAAAGTGTTATAGTGGCTGCTGTCGTCGCAGAGGAAACATCCAATGGGCAGGTTGACAGCCACCTGGTCCCCAGCCGTCAGGTGGAGGGCCACAACAACCGTAGCACTGTCCTCTTGATCTTGCATATTTCTTTCTCTGGGTCCTGCCACCACCTGGCCGTTAACCAGCAGACCGGCGCAGGCGGCCAGAGTGTTACCAGGAGAACCAGCGTCACTGTAGACGGTGAGGGCAAGACTGTAGACACCAGAGCGTGGAACAGTGAAGATACCGGTGTCCGGACTGTAGCCATCACCCAGGTTGATGAAAATATGTTTGTAGGTGATGAGCGTGTCGTCGCGGAAGGGGCCAAAGCAGTTCAGTTTGTCTTCATTGGTTAGAGAGACGGAGAAGGCACTGCGGCTGGCTGGAGATGGAGAAGAGGGGAAGAGGGAAACATGTTACACCCACTGATTGTGTTGCATGATAGAGTGTGGAGAGCTGTTCGGGTTTGTGTGTCTCATGCTCTTGTCTCACCTCTGACATTGTTGAGGATGCTCTTTGTCTTCATCAGCTCCTTCTCCAGCTCAGTGAGGCTCATGTTAAAGAACGTCTTCATCCTATGAACCTGCTGCTGCATCAGACAGCATCCACACGATGCCTGGTCCGTAACACATGCTGAACACACAGAAACACAGTAAGTTGCAGATGAGAACATGCAGAGGCGTAGCACCAAAGCCTGGGCCCCATGCGTTATCAGTTTCAGTGTGTCCCTTGCCCTTCATCTCTTGATCCATGTCTCTCAAGCACCTTTTGATTTTTACAAAGTCAAAGTTTGCTTCTGTGTCCTTTCCTTTTTTTTTTAAACACACACACACGTCTTTAGGCTTTAGCTGAATTTAAAGATGAATCCTAGTGCTTGGCGGACGAAACCACATTGCACCTTCAGGGGCCTCAAAGAGCTTTGCCTATTCTTTTACATAGTCTTTCAACTGATTTATTCAGCCAATTTTTATTCAGTTACGTCACCAATTACTTTGAAAACAAAACCAAACATTTCACCCCAAGCTTTTCAAAGGCCAATGGGTAATCAGTCCCTCTTTTACCCCCAGTAGGTACTCTGAATATGTTCCATTTCATCATATATTTTCCTAAAAGTCTCTCACCATTGTCCGCGTTTGGATCGACACTTGCACTATCTGTATTTGTACCAGATGTTTTCCAGGAATATTCAGTGGCCTGGACGAAGGCTGCTTCCAACAGGCACAGCAATACAATAGCTGCGGAGAAGAGCAAAAGGTATGTTGCACTAATCCCAAAGAAGAATCACAAAACCTGAGAATGGAAAACTTTATATCATATATCCTTGTTATATCTCGTCTCACCTCGCATGGTGACGCTGGCAGCTGATGATGGCCTCAGAAGGAGAGAAGGTGTGACAGACTGATGCAGGTTTAAGCGTCATACCTATATATACTATATGTTTCCCATCAGCTTCATTCTATAGCTCCTCCCAGTTTACCCTATAGTCCACCCTTTTTGCCTTCATGTCTGTATACGTATACACCTGTATACCTTAAATCACTTCTGTTTGAGTAGGGGCTTCACACACACAAACACACACACACACACACACACACACACACACACACACACACAGCCTCCAGGGCTTTGTGTTGTAGATGTAGGTCAGGTATCATCTGTCCTCTGCGGCAAGATGTCCACAAGGTTCAATGTTCCCATCAGCAAACAAAGGCAGTGTCTTTCCTCTGTGTTTGGGATGCAACTTGTATATTGTGGATCAAAGACAGAGTGACTTGTCAGTTTGCAACACTGAAAATCATGGGTGGATTATGAGACGATGGGTCCCTGGGCACGGATATGCAAAAGGCCCCACCCCCTGTCTACATAAGAGCAAGACACACAAGCCCTTTTTAAATAGGAATTGTGCAAATTTGCAGGAAAGCCCAAACAGTCTTTTTTTCAGCATTGGCAGTATAAAAACAAAATCGGGGAGTGCGGTAAAATGCCGCCTACCTACTTTTGTTTATACAGAATGCGCCTTTTTCGGGGCAATGGGGGGCGTGAGCAAGCAACAAAACGTGTTGCTCAGCGTGTGACGTAAACAGTGACGTGGGAGGGAAGCCGTGGCTGGTCGGTCCTTCGGCGATTCTCTTGTAAGTCGGCCCGTCCTTCACCATCCTGGTTAATGGCCTCTTAGTTTGCGAGGGCAAGGAGGGGCGCGCAATTCCTTGTCTCCCCAGTTGCTCATCTTTACAGTGTCTGTCAGGTTTGCGTTTCCTTCTTGCTACTCGCTGCTCGCTAATTCCTGCTATCAGCTGTTTCCTGTTTATCCACAGTGGCTTGCACATGTGGCGTCATCAACAGCTCCTCCCATAAGTCATCAACAACCCCTCCCGTGGCGGAAGGCCGCCTCGTTCTTTTTAAACAGAAAAAGGTTCCACCAATATACCCTACAAGGCGGAAAAATGGGCACCTTGGATCAACTCGCCAATTCGGCCCTGTGTGCCTTAACGCTCGCAGCTTGCCAGCAAAATGGCCCAACATTCGCTGAAAATCTGGCAGTGTAAAAGGGGCTACTGCCTCTGTAGGCTTGTGTACCTTTTTTAGTTTTGTCTTTATTGGTTGTTTTGTGTCTTTGCAGTTCCTTCGCATCCCTTTTTGGTCAAGGCCAGGGGGGCCCTGACACACCCCTGTGCCTGGTAGGCCTGTTCAGTGCAGAAAATACTCTTTTTTTTATTGGCTTTATTGTTTAAAAGAGGCATAATGTGAGCTGAGATTGACATTTGCATCCATCACATCAATCCATTACATGTCGAACACTACTGCATGATTATTTTGAGTACAAGCAGATTATTAAATTCAAGACTTTGCACCCAGAAGCTATGTTATCAGTGTTCATTATAACTTCATAATTTGTTCGTAACATAACTGTTTCAATGAGGGCGGGACACAACAAGCTGTTGCCACCACATGTAAAATGAGAGATTCATTGTCCCCCTGTGAGTAGTGTTGAATTACTTGAGGCGAGGCCATGCTGAAGAGTGTTTGGATCAAGACAGAAAAGACTCATAAAAACCAAGGAAAGCAACAAGTGAGGAGGTGAGAATGTGAAGCAAAATAAATCTTTTATTGAACACCAATCAGGACTCTGCATTGCAGGTACATGAATAACAGTCTTAGCTACATGAGGAGAAAGGAACGGGCAGACAAAAGGCCAATGAAGGTCAAACTGTTACAAATCCATGTGGGAATACGAGAGATGCTACAGATAACTTAAGAATGGAGGGGTCAAAAGCATCCTGGTTACCTAAGAGTGAGGATCAAAGATAAGATCAGCAGGACAGAATGTGTATTGGCCTGTGTACGTGTCACACCATACTGAGGTCTACTCAAACTATCAACAACGCTTTAAAGGATCAACGTGTAGGATTTGGGCAGATGTATCGGCAGAAAGGGAATATAATATTATATAAAACCTCCTGAATGATAAACACTACAGGAGTTCTCATCAGGAGTTTTAGCTGTTCAAAATCTGTGATCCTCACCACTAGATGCTAACACATCTGCTCAAATCTTACATACTGCTCCTTTAAGAGATGTTAACATCCATCCCAAAAATATAAAGATGTATAAATGAAATGTGTGTTTGCTGCTCTTTTATTCACTTACAAAGACATCACACCAATAAAAGCTGGCGGAGAAAGAATAACATGAAAACCAGACATTCTTGAACATGTTTTTCTCTTGAGCACATTTGCTTCCTTATTAAAAAAGTGTCACATGCTTCCAACCAGACTAACCAGTTATATGAAAAAAACAACAGCCCATCATTCATAAACAACTCAATCCAACTGGCAAATAGTCACTGTAGACCCCACACCCCCCCAGAACCTGAACCCTGGGTACAGTGGGCCGGTGAACTGGGTCTGGTGCCGGTGGATGAGCTCAGCCTGGTTGTGGGTGATGCGGTAAAAAGCCAGAATCCCTGCATGCTGGTCCAGATAGACGCCAATCCGCCGGGCCTTGGGGGAACCCAGCAATTTTTCCTGGCTGTTGTGCCAGAAGGAGAAGCCGGTCCCGGACCAGTACAAGCTCCAGGACAGAGCGTTGTGGCCCAGACGGCTGTTGTCATCAGAACCCTTACGCTCCATCTCCTTGTAGGCCACGCCGATGGTGATCTGCACGTTGGGACAGGAAAAAACTTGATTATGAGAGGAAGCAAATCTTCTCATCTACATGTTCAGAACCTAAATGTAAAATGTAAATCCAACAGCTCATGTCTTCTAAGTCTTTGAAGGTTCATAACCAGGGCTCAGTATTGGTATTTATTCAACATGACTAAGAGACTACAGATATGCTAGCATCTCTGTGAGGCTGTACTTAGGCACAGTGCTGCTATGAGCCAATGTCAGCATGCCAGTACGCTCACAGTAACAATGCTAAGATGCTAACGTTTAGCAGGTGTTATGTAGTGTAGTTTTAGTGTCAGCATGCTAACTGAGCACGAAACACAAAGTACAGCTCAGGCTGATGGAAATGTCTTTAGTTTTGCAGGTATTTATTCAAGTAGAATTTTTAGTGTTGGACAAATTATAGTTTTAAAATGATGATGAAAAGTTAAAGGATCTCTAATTTTCATAATTAATTTAATTTAATAACAATTCATCAAATAGTTGTTGAGTAATTTCACTCAAAACCACAAATATGAACTTTGTGATGGTGCTAGAGGAAAAGTCAGGTGATTTTATCAGGATTTATCATTTAGATTAAATTTCAGGCTGGACTTTAAGTGTATGGAGTGATTTACAGACACTAACATCCCTTAAACCAAGCTGCTAGTGTGATGAAAAATAAGAATCCACAAAAGTAGATCAGTGTTTATTTTGAATATTAAAAAGGTAAAATCTGGATTGCTTGACTCCTGATCACACGAGGCTCTGTCTTATTGTAACCTACAATAACCAGTGACCTCTTGCAACAGGAAATGCAACATTTTTGGGTGTGTGAGGACATAAAATCAAGATTAAAATCTGTTTAAACTGATTAGTTTCATTTAAATCCTAAGTATATTTTGGTGAAAATCTGTAAAAACCAAAAACACCGAGTATTTGTGACATCCAAGATTAGCAAAGGGAGAGATATTGGAGTCCAGCTTTTGTTGGACAAACTGCTGATTATTGTGACAACAGTGTGAAGTGGTCACCTTCTGTTTTAGGCAAACAGGATGACAGTCAACAGACCCTGAATTCACAAGTCTCAGTTTGTGGTCCAGTTGAGTGATTTCAGTTTACGAAAAAAAAAGTCTTGTATGCAACACATGCCTATCCGAAACCATCCGTTTCCCCACTGATGTCTAATGATTCACCTTTGTGCCGGTCCACTCCACCTCCCAGTAGTAAGGGCTCCCTCCTAGGGGCTCTCTGCAGAGAACCTGTCTCCAGAACTGGAAGCGTTCAGGATGGTCTGGTAGGTTCAGGTTCTCAGCCCGCATCGTGGCCTTACGATCGCCATCTGACAGCTGCACGTGGCGAAACACCGTTCTGGCGTCCATGGTGGGTTCAAAGCGATCTGAGGGGAGAGGATGCATCTTAGTGAGAACTCTGGATCCCCTGAAGGCCTTGACTCTGTGTTTATATATATTATAGATTATGATGAACTCACATTTCAGCAGTTCTTCTCTTGTCTTTGGATCAGGATTAACAAGTCCCATTGTTGTTGCAGGAGGTGCTAAGAGGCAAAAAATGATATATCAAATCAGGGATCAAAAGTCATTTACACCAATTTGCATTTCCTCTAAGTAGTTGATTGAATTGTAAAGGCAGCTTCTGATGCTTTTGTATTTACCTCGAGGTTGAGGAGGAGGGAAAGGTGGAGGCAGGGCTGAAGCTTCATGTCCAGAGAAATGGGGGGAGAAGAAACAAAGAAAAAGGTTAACCACATAAAATATCAACTGCATGACATCTAACATGTACACTGTTACAAGCTATCTTGTTCTTACCTTGACAAGAAGGACGTTTGGATGAATCTTTGTTTCCTGATGGGGAGAAGAAATGAATTCATGAAGAAAAATATTAACTCTGACACTTTCTAACAACCATATTTAAATGTTTTCAGGTCCAGGAGCATCTGTACCTTGAGGTCGTGGAGGTGGCAAAGGTGGAGGGTCTCTTATCATCTCATACACTACAGGAAAGAGCAGAGGAGTTGTGAGAAACACATCTTAAAGTGTCATTTTTCCACAGTTTAACAGGCAAACAAACTTCAACATATTCTGTGCTTGTGTACTACTGAGGGATTTTAAGTTACTGTACCTGTGTTTTTTGCAGTGGCCTGACAACTGTTATCAGCTGCCGTAGTGGCCGCTGCTGCTGCACCATTGGGCACTGAAGCCACAGCATCAGGATTCACTACAAAGAAAAGGAATGTTTTAATGTCTGAAGACGAAAGGCAAGGAGGAGAGAAGAGAAGAAGAACACTGACCTAATCTGACGATCTTAGCCAGGCTGGCTTTGCAGACATCCTGTATTGACTGTTGTAGCTCTTTCATGACTACGCGGACAGAGGCTACCACCGCTTCCTCCTGACTCGACTCTCCCGTGGCAGCCGTCTGACCCAGCGGCTCCATGGTAAGGAAATTCTTCAGTATAAGTGGCACAATATGTTAAAATCAAAAACAGCATTGTATTGATAGTGAACCTCATGCTTAGGCTTCTTTTACCTTCAAGAAGCGAATGTGGTCCTGCATGTCGGCCAGCCTGTTCAGCTCCTCACCCCTCCAGCGCAGCGATGCCACCTCCTGCTCCAGATTCTGGATCTGCCCCTCGACCTGGCTGCCTAAGGAGGTCTCGTGGATGCTGAGGGCCTCACCGACCTCGATGCCTGTTTGATTCACGTTTTTGATTAGCTCTGAGAATAAATCCATGCTCTCTTGCTCTAGAGCCTGCACCAAGGCCTGGGAGTGTACAAAGAGGAAGAGAAGAGGGCACAAAGGAATATTAGTATGTCATAAACAAGCAAGATATCAGAAATGGTGACACAGTACAGCAAGCAATCATGATTGCTACTTACCTTGTGTTGGCGGGCAGCATGTGGGAGCTCCACAAGCTTCCTCTCAGTCTCCTGGATTCTCTTCTGTATGTCAACCTGCATCTGAACAAGCTCTTTCTACACACACACACACACACACACACACACATCATCATCATCCATGGATTAGTGCAGAAAGAAGAGGCCATACACACTGTAAGACAGTAATGGACCTAGCCTGTACTTTGGGATGAGTCATTGTGATGTTACACAATATTGTGGCCTCAGAGATGAGCACTTCCACACAGGAATGCACAGGAAAAACAATTTTTTATCAGCTACATCTTCAAAATGCTACACTTGACAGCACACTTCTTGATTCCCCCGCACCTCATCTTAAACACCAAGACCAACACAAGAGACAAACATAAGCACACTGATAGCATCACCCTTTATTTGCCTTGTCCATTACATACCTGCCTCTCCTTCCTCTCTTGCTCTGGCTTAAGCACACGATGTCCCTTGTGTCCATGTTGGCAACACACCTCACACACACACTCCTTGTCGTCATGACAAAACAGGTCCAGGGGTCGGTTGTGTTGAGGGCAGGGCCTGGGCTCCACCGTGGGAAGCTGAGGGTACACGCTGCCCTGTCGCGGCCCTCTATCTGGTAGGACCTCCAGGTAGATAGGCATTGATGGCTGGACAGAGGAGCCAGCTGTGGAGGGACTTTGCTTGAAGCTGTTGGTTCTCAGTTTCTCCATCGCCTCCGCTAGCAAAGTGCTCTTGGCCAGGGAGGGTCGAGGTTTGAAGACCTGCCGACACTGGGGGCAGCTGCACTCACCCTTGCTGTCTTTCTTGTCCCAGTGGCTCTGGATACAAGCCAAGCAGTATGAATGTCCACAGGGTAGAGTTGCCGGGTCCTTCAGTGTGTCCAGGCATACTGAGCACACAAAGGTCTCCTCTTCAGGCCAGGCTGAGGCCATGTGGTGCTGGGTGGAACGGAGGAGGATGAGCTGGATTTCTTGGAGGTCACCACAAGGTTCCTGGTTTGAGTAGGAAACAGAACTACAAATATTGGTCCAAAGTGTTTTAAGTTAAAGCAACGACACCCAAAGATGGCAAAGCTGAAATGCCAGTTGACATGAAACTCATGCTGCTTAAGAACTGAGGAAGCCTGGGCTCGGGTGGGGCTGGTAAAACAGGTGAGGTGAGAAGTTTCTTTCGCTTATGTCATAGGTGCTTCCCAGTTTGCCAAAGGACAAATTGTATGCATCATAAATATAGCAACTTGAGATTAAAAGAGAAAAAAAAGCCAGACGTTCATGTTAGAGCTCCCTAGAAATTAATCCTATAATATAATCACCTGCTTTAGTAAAGGCCTGGTTAATGTGGAGTCCAGTTTGGGCAGACTGCTGGTTTTTCACCTCTGTAACCTGACAGTGATGTGGGCCTAAATTTGCAAACAATGAGGGATCAGGTTCTGAATTGTTTCATCAGTAAATAATAAAAGAAAAAAATCTGTTTTACCTTCACCCTTTAGGCTATTTACAATAAATACAACAAGCTGAGGAGCTGCTGGGAGTGTGGGGAAGTGAGTGGCGTCACCGCAGCGCAGTGAGGGCAACACTGACGCGCACGAAGCTGCCCCCCGCCATATTGAGTAGTGGAAGCCGGCTAGCTGGGCGAGAGGCCAGAAGCTGTTGATTCAACTTTCAAGGTGAGTTTTTTCCGCTCTCAAACTATATTACAAAATTAAAGTGGGTCACTGGCATGTTTTCTGACTTTGTGTAGGGCGTGTCGGCTTTTTTCTAATCCGCCGCATTTAAAGTTTAGCATAGGGCTACATTAGCCCGGCGTTGTTTTTGCTAGTTTTATGCTAATATGTTAGCAAGCTAGTTAGTTTGCGTACACATCGACAGCTGATCTCAGAGCAAAAGAAGATCGTGGCAACAGCTTTTGTTAGTTTTAGTTGGCTGTGGAAAAGCCCAAAAAGTTAATGTCTTCACGCAATGCGATGGTATACAGATGTGTTAACGTAGCAAACAAAACACAGCTAAGCTAGCTCGCTAGCCGCAGTAGCTAGTAATTTAAAGTTTGACAGCAACTTAAGTTAGCATAGACAAACTTAGGGACAAAACAGCTAAACTTTGTGAGTGTAAAGAATTTAAGTTTGGCTGACATTTTCATTCAGACGTGATCACTCCTGTAGGTGGAGCCATGTGACATTTATCATTCAACTGAGCTTTGAGAGAATCCAAACTGAACATACACTCATATGCTGGTGTATTTGTCTGATGAGCAAAACGAGCCTCATTGCTGCTGTCTGTTTCTTTTACAGGATGTTTAGGGCCCCCCAGGTCCTGATTTGGTCTTGTCCCACTAGACAGTTGTTGCTGTTGAGGGAATCCCACCTCTCTGCTTTCTGTAAACACACTGCTGCTGGATGGCAGAGCTCAAGAGATGTTAAGCAAAGGAGATATGATGGGATCTATGGAAGTAAGGGGGGCTCGTCATTGTCTACAGAGACTGCATCCCGTTCAACACAGCTGTCTTCATCCAACTCAGGCTGTGACAACCTGAGACGGAGAGAGTTTCAAAACCACCCATCCAATGTCATTTTGTCCAGCCATCATCACTCTGCTCAGGTTTTTGCCGCTGCAAAGGCCAGACGAGCGTCTGACTTTTGGAAATGCACTGTAGCGGAAGATTTAGGTCTAAGCGTCAAAGCTGCAAGTCCTCACCAGGACTGTTTAATCAATACAACTTGCCTTCAGCCCTGGGAAAGGCCTTGGGATGTTTGCCAACCTTCACTCTGTTTCACCAGTAAGACTCGGTGTAACCTTCAAAGCCATTTACACTGCAGACAGTACTTTGTTAGACCCTTCAGCTCATCGACACATACAGCATGTGTTTTGAACCACTTTCACAGTAGACAACAACACTCAAGCAACTTTTCTCAAATAAACAGAGCAGTTCATCAAGCTGCCCCTTGCATAGCAGAAGCCTGGAGAGACTGTCTATCCCTGGAGAATGAAAACAGGTGTAGACAGAGCCTGGGGCCCAACTTGAAGCTGTACGAGGTGGACAAGGGGAAAAAGGAGGCAAGTCAGAGCCAGGGAAAGAACCAAGGGAGATGGGCATCAGTCCTGGTCTCGCTGTGCTCTGTTGAGGGGGAGCCAGCGTTTCTCTTCACCCTGCGCTCCAGCACACTGAAGGGCAGGCACAAGGGAGATGTCAGGTAAGTGGCAAGCTAGGAGCTAAATAAAAAAAAATGTCATGAGGAGTTGTGTATCTGTCCTCACTTTGAGTCATTTACAGTTTTGCAGGAGGAAAGAGTGATCCATCAGACAGAGATGATGTGGTGGCGACGGCTTTGAGGGAAGCCAGGGAGGAGCTGGGTGTTTCTGTGGCAGCAGAGAAGGTCTGGGGCCTCTTGAAGCCTCTCAGGGACAGGGTGAGTGCAAGTGCTGTCAAGAGTAAAATTACACCACTTCGAAATTTTTTAAATTGATTTTAAAATGCCAAGATGGAGTTATGGTTTATTAATGTATGGAGGGTATTGTAAAACTGTGAAGGTGTGCCATTGATTGCACCTTGTTGGAAAAACTGCTATTTTCTTTTATCCATTTGTTTTAATTGCAATTTTGTTTCTTTATTTAATTTTCATTAGCTTTGAATAGTGGTTAAAAAGTCTTAAATAGTGCTGCAAGTAACAATTATTTTATTGGCAATAAATCTGTAAGGTTTTTTTTTTTTTTGTTTTTAACAAATCGTTCACTGTGTAAACGATTACTAAAAGTAACCCTCCGTTCATTCATTCATTTTCCGTAACGGCTTATCCTGTTAGGGGTCGTGAGGGGGCTGGAGCCTATCCCAGCTGATAATGGGCGAGGGATGCGGTACACCCTAGACAGATCGCCAGACTATCATGCGTTTTTTTTGCATTTGGTTTGCAATCGGATAGCGGTTACCCACATATATTTATACCTGGTAGTAATGTGTCTCTGGTGTCTACATCCAGATCCGTTTGCTGTCTGATCATGCTCCCTTCCGCTGACATCACATCCTCCTCTTCATCTGCAAACATTTCCAGCAGCAGACTACAACGTCATATCCTGTGCACTGCAATAACAACAACAACAACAAGATGTTAGCCGCCCGTGAAGTCGCGTTATTGTATGGATCCCTTTGTCGGACCAAATGGAGTGCAGACACTTAGTCTCACCGTGACTACATCCTCTACTATCATCCGTGTTTTCTTTTTCTTGGCAGTCGCTACCCAGTGAGGGTTGTTGTTGTCTTCTTCCTTCTTCCTCTGTCCAGCTGATGTACCTTGCTTACATATTTTCCCCCACGGAGATGTTACATGTGGATTGGAGACGCATTTGCATTTACACTTGCGTTCGATGTGGTCACAAAGCGTCCCTGACCACCTTCAGAAGTGGTTTGGCAGATCGGATAACAGTCCGTCCCCAATGCGTTTCGAGCGTATTTACACCTGTTAACCTAACATGCATTTCTTTGGACTGTGGAGGAAGGAAGGTGGAGAGCCCAGAGAAAATCCACGCTGACACAGGGACAAGATGCAAACTCCCCATCCCGGTTCAAATCAGGAAACCTCTTGCTGTGAGGCGACAACGCTAACCACTGCAGTACCGTGCTGCCGAAAAAAGAAATGAAATTGTAGATAATGCTCATCACAACTAACGAGCTCAAGGTAAAATTGCTTGTTTAGTCTGACCAGCTAACCAAAGCCCCAAAATACTCTGTGTACAATGACACAACAGAGATAAATCACCCAAACGCTTATTTAATTATCTGAATGGTTTGATTAATTTTCTGCCATCTGCTTACTTGATAAGTTGATAAATTGTTCCAGCATTAGCCTCGAGTTAAGCCTAATTAGGCCCACAGTACCTTCTTTTTTATGTCCACTACTATACAGGCTTTGTTTTGTCATAAAGTTAGGCCACAGATGAATCTATCATGATAATAATGAAAAAAAAATGTGTTTTGTGTAACTTAGACAGACACTAATCATCATGTCAGAACTTGACCATTTTGACCCTTTTGTATCAAGTCTACCATCTTCTTCTGCAATAGGGGACCACAAGGGAAATAACCTCTAAGGCTTTTTTTGTGTATTTTAATCCTTGGCAGTTTTAAATATGTTTATACGGAGTCTGTCGTTGTGATTAGCCTGTCATGTATGTTTTAATTTACAAACAAATCCATCTGACCAACTGACGTGTTAGTGTTGGATTCTGACGCCGTTTGTGTCTTTCATCTTTCTCACCAGTCGGGGATGCTGGTCGCTCCTGTGCTGGCAAACCTCGGCCCCATAGAGGAGTTATCCTTCAAACCAAACCCTGGAGAGGTATATTCATTTATTTTCAGCACTTCTATGTTTTATATCGTCTTGAGAGAGGCAGATTTTCACATGTGTAAATAACTTGGGACTTTGTTTCTGAACATTGTTGAGATTACAGCTGGCTCCGACTAAGAATTTCCATAGTTGACTAATAGCTGTCATTTAGGTCAGTCGCTGTTTACGATATTAATTTAATTATTAAATTACATATTTTGGGCGGGGCAACACAGTGGTTTGGATTTCCTGCCTGACATGCTATTAACTAGACTGTGGAATAACCACAGGTACCAGCCCTGGAAATTAGGGGCCGTACACATGCTGTGTCTTTAACTGCCTTGAAAACACGATTCCTTTCTTGTGCCAGCTTTTAAGAGCGCATGGGCAGGTTGTGTCTGAGGTTGCTATGCAACCGTAACAAGCACAGTATCATAGTCGATTTACCTGAAATCCTGAGTGTTTGGTCGACTATTAGGCCCTAATAAACACTAGAGATATATTATGGTCAGTCTACTTACAGTATTGCTCTGTCACCAGATGATCTCTCGGGGTGACTTTGTTTCAAATCAGTTTTAAAGCAGCATACAGCTTTTATCATCTGTTCATTTGTTCTCAATAATCTCTTCTGTTTTTTAAACTATCAGAGTAAAAATACAAATTAATAGATAGGTAAAACATTTACTTTAAAACACTCCACTTCTATGGTTGGTTACGGTTTAGGTCCAAAGTTATAACCAGTGTTTTCCTCCCCAGGTGGAGGAGATTTTCACCCTGTCTTTGTCCCACCTGTGCAACCCTCAGAACCGCGGCTACACACACTTCCGTGTTGGCGACAAGTACGGCTACACCCTCCCAGTGTTTTGTAACGGGAAGCATCGAGTGTGGGGCCTGACAGCTGTGGCCCTAGACCATACCCTGAAACTCATTGTCCCTTCGTAGCAGCTCGGTCGTGGTTTCTCTACAATCTACAGTGCACTTAGTACTAAAGCACATATGTGACTCAAAGATTTGACAAATGTGCAATCAAGCTTTGTGTAGCAAACTCTCGTCAGGAATCAAGTGTGAATACTTAATATTTTCATACATCCACTCTCAAGTTATGAAGGGAAAATTCCTTTCCTGTCAGGAGAAGGATTTTTCCTTGTGTGCACTTTCTGAGCCTCGTGTATAAGAATCTCTTGAACGGACTGTGTGTATAAAGAAGGTGGCCAGCTGTGATGATGTCACTGATACAGAGCAGGTGTTGGCAGTCTTTGTAGATCTGATGTGGAGTAACAACATCAAAAAGCAGTGCCAACACACTTAATTATACCTGATTCTTACCTGAACATTATCAGTAGCTAATGTATATCTATATAAATATTATGGACCGCTTTAATTTCAGATGCTTTCAGATCCTTTTCCAATTAAACTTGAAATGTTGTGTTACCAATTAAATCGATTTCAACAAGTTGATCAGTCACTGATGTACCTTTTCCTTTTCCAGTTTCACACGAGTGTTTGTTACATTTTATAATGTGGGCTCAGTAAAGCACAGCTTTAACAGAGATCATGGTTTCCAGTGTCATTCAGCTGATTCAGGTCATTTGATCTCGCACTAGGTCAAATCTGGACTGTTATAAACACTTAAATGATATAAGCACATCAACATTGACAAGGCAATAAAGTTTGTTTTATTCTCTCTGTATTCATTCTTTTGTTAAAGGTGAGATCTGTTATCACGTGATTTGACATCAAAGCAATAAATAGTGCAAAAAGACAGCAAACAACAGTTTCTATTGGGGGAAGATTGAAAATGTGTTGTATCTTAATCACAATCATCCTTTACGTTTATGTACTTTAAAGCTTTTCTCTTAATATAGCTACTGTGCCACAATTTTCTGTATGTACCATACTTAAAAGCTTTACAGGCAGTAGTGTGTGATGACCGCTGTAGTAATGCAAGTCAAACTGCTTTCTACAACTCTTGAATGCTGTGGACTTGCTTGAAATGCAATCCTCAGTTTTGTAAAATGCCTTTCGGTCCTTAAACACCACTGAAAATCTGTGAAACATCTGAAAACTGTGGACTGGAGAGCATCGGTTACTAACAGCACAACTGAGGCTTCAAGCTTGAAGCATCAAGGCAGCGAGCATTCCATGGGGTCCTGTGAGTCAGGCAGGAGGTGACAGTTGAAGGGCCAGCTGAAGGAGAAGAGATCCAGAGCTTGGCTGCATTGCTGCTCGGCAGAGGAGCAGACCGAGCGGCAGGGCTGGAGGACGCCACCCTGAGGGCTGCACTGGGGAAGGAACATTCCGCACACCAGCCTCTGCAAGGGCTCAAAGCATGCCAGCTCCATCAGCACCTGGACGACAAAATGGTGAAGGATTACACAGCAACAACAAGAAAATCATGGTAATTTAGGTACATTATTAACGTAGCTTTTACCCGGTACTGTCGCAGGAGTGTGGCAGCTTCTCTCTGATCAGCAATGGACAGCCAGATGTTTGGGAATGAGGTGAGGTTGTAGCTGAGGCCTTGACACATCTCTACCTCTATGAGCTCACATGATGAAGCTGAGGGTGTAAGGAGAGGATTCCCATTTTAATTTTTCAGTATTTTACTTTATGTAGTCTAATACTTGGCACACAGAGAACCAGAACACACAAGAAAATTATGATACAGTCAATGGGGCCTTAATGTTTTTTTTTGCTGGTGACAAATCATTCTGTACATAATCTTTTCAAGGGCTAAAATCCAGCTCTGAAAACAAAACCCACTGTGACTGTGATCAAGGTCAGAGATAACAGGTACTCACTGAAGGGAGGGTAGGTGGAGTTGCCACAGCCCTGCTCATCTGCTCCGTCAGGACAGTCGTTCCATCCGTCACACAGCCACTGCTGGTGAAGGCACTCGCCTGTGCTGCAGGCAAACTGGCTCGGACCACACGTCCCTTTAAATCAAGATAAAAGCATGTTTGCGGAGCTCTTCATATGAACCTCTTGGAAACTAATGATCTTCCCCCTTATCTCTTGACATAATGAGGAAGGAAAGAACAAACGAAGAGGGGAAAATATGAAAGAAAGACATGTCAGAGCAAGGGAAATAGTGAAGGCACCAGTCACCCTTTGGTTTAATATGAATTTTTCTTTCTTTAGAAAAACTAGAACTCACTGCCCAGTACGGACACAGCCTGGTACGTGGCGTTGAAGCCACTGTCGGCCACTCCCTCATCAGCCACAAACACCACAGTCATGTGGGGGCCGGAGGAGGTCAGGTCTGGAGGGACAGTGGTGCCACAAAACCTGAGACAAACACAGAGGAAACAAAAGCTGTTCCTCATAACACTGTGGTAATATGAGGACACACATCCACCCTTATTTACCCTCCTCACACAGGTTTTGAACAAGGAAATGATAACTGAGGTTACAGTCGCTGTCCAGGTGCCCGTGGTGCGTCTCACCTTCCCAGCACTCTCCCAGCTCCGGTGTTGACACTGTCGTGCACCTCCACGTAGTCAAACTCACACACATCCTGAGTCTCCAGGCTGAAGTTCTTGAAGCTCAGCGTGATGACGTGACCCTCCTCAACAGATATGTACCATATGCACAGCTGATGGGAAACAGACAAACACCAGATTAGTTCATAAGACACACAGTCCTGTAACTGCTGGTGTGGAGTGTATTTGACAGTCTGAAGTGGTTCAAGATGTACCTGCTGGTGAGGGTAAGGCCTGGGGTGGTTTGGACTTGACAGGTAACCATTGGGCCCCGTCTTCTGCCCACCACATTCTGAGAAACAAACAGAGTGGAGACAATGTCCATGAGGTCATGCTTGGGTAATTTTCAAGTGTGTTTAACTTCTGTTTCTGTTTTTAACTTTGTTTGCATGCTCTCATCACTGGGCAGATTATGAGACAATGGGTTATTTTGTGTCTCTTTAAGGTCATTTCCTGTCTCTTTGTCGTAATTTGGTTTCTTATCTTATATTTTTGTGTATCTTTGTTGTCATTTTGTGTCTCCTTGAGGTTGTTTTGTGCCTCTTTGGGGTCATTTCCTGTCTCTTTGTGGTAATTTGGTTTCTTATCTGGCATTTTTGTGTATCTTTGTTGCCAGTTTGTGTCTCTCTGTTGTTGTTTTGTGTCTCCTTGTGGTTGTTTTGCATTTCTTAAGGTCACTGCCTTTCTCTTTGTGGTCATTTGGTTTTCCTATGTGGTATTTTTGTGTATTTTTGTTGCTATTTTGTGTCTCATTGTGGTTGTTTTGTGTCTCTTTGTAGTTGTTTTGTGTCTCCTTGAGGTCATTTCCTGTCTCTTTGTGGTTATTTGGTTTCTTATCTAGTATTTTTGTGTGTCTTTGTTGCCATTCTGTGTCTCATTGTGGATGTGTTGTGTCTCTTGGAGGTCATTTCCTGTCTCTTTGTGGTAATTTGGTTTCTTATCTGGTATTTTTTGTGTATTTTTATTGTCATTTTGTGCTTCCTTGTGGTTGTTTTCATCCCTTTGTGGTTGTCTTTCCCATTTTTGTTGTAAACGTTGTGTTTATTTGCTGTTCCTTTGCACCTCTGTTGTTATTTTGAGTCTCTCCCTGGTCAGTACGTGTTAATTTGAGTGACACACTGCAGGATGAAAGCCAGGTGGGCCCCTGACACTTTAGGCTCCTGGGCCTGTGCATGTTAGGCCCCTTCAGTACCCCATCCATGCTCTCACCTTTGTGTTTATGGCTGCAGTTTGCCTCATCTGTTTGGTCATGACAGTTTGGATGACCGTCACACACAGACACAGGCAGCAGGCAGCGACCACTGTCACACATAAACTCTTCTCTGGAGCAGCTCTCTGAGAAAACACACAGTAGATACATGCACATTAATGCAGATGAGTATGATTGAAACAGTCTATGCATTTGCAGATGCACACACACACACACTACTGACTGTGTCCAGGCAGTATGGCCTTGTACTGTGCGGTGAAGCCGCTGCCTGCGATGCTGCTATCAGAACGGAAGGTGACCCACACTGTGCTGCTGTTTGTGTTGACTGTCGGTGGTGCTACATTACCGCAGAACCTGCAGGAGAGAAGGACAGACCTTTAAATAATCTTAAACTCTCAGTTTTTTTCTCCATGTCACTTTGGCGTTGGCACCAGTGTCTCAACTTTGTACTCTGAATTCCCTAAAGGATTTGTGAGGCAATTATGTAACATTTTTAGAATTTCATGAATCATGTTATGACACTTTCCAAGAATGCAAGTAAGCCAAAAGTTTAAAGTATTCACATGTATTGAATTTTTTCCAAGATGCTTTCAGTACCTTGAAGCACTCTGCTATTATTCACAGACCGTTAGTGTCATCTACTGACTCCTTAGGGTAATGACATGAACCCTGAACATTACTTTGGAGAGAGAGAACTAAATTGAAATTTAGCTGTTTTGACCTAACTCCATGCTACCTACCATACGCCACTAGGTGAGATAGTTTTTGTTATTCCTCTACAGAGTGACGGTGAGTGCAAATGCAAAATCTGCAAACAACCAATAAATGTGGAGTGTAAGGTTCAAGGTCTTCCTACAGCAAAAATATAAGCTTTAAAAGAGAGCACTTGTCACTGCAGCATGACAGTGACATCTGACGACAAACTACGCTGTTGTGTCTGGTGAGTATTTTATTCGTGGAGGTAGCTGCTGGGGTTTGACCAACCTGGTGACCACAGAGCTCTGCTCTATCTGCTCCTGCACCTCGAGCCAGTCAAACAGACAGGGAGACGGCCCCTCTACAGCCAGAGAGGATATGTGGATCTGGACCAGGGAGGGGGGAGGCACTCGGATCACCCACACACACAGCAAGTTGGGCGGGTAGGAGCCAGGGTGGTTTGGAGAGCTCAAACTGCCCTCTGAGTCAGCCAATACCCCTCCACAACCTGTGAGGGAAAGGAAAAAGCAAAGGGCCTCCAGATAAAGAAGAGTTAGCATTTTTATTGGGTGAGGATGGACATGAAATTGACTTTGCATGATTTGTATAATATTAGAACACAAACGTCCATTCAGCTTGAATCTCTTACGTGTTTCAGATGGTGGGATCCTAGCAGACTGTGGTGCTGCTGTACTTCCATGTTGGCTTCTGTCGGTAGAAATTGTGGGTAAAGTAGGGGAACCAGCGTCTCCTGCGTTCAGCCGGTCTGGAGGGCTGGTAGACAACAACTGATCCTCCACAGCCTGGCCTTTCATCTCTAAATCAGTGACAGAAAACACCCAGGATTTAAATCAGTTTCAGGTGTTTCTTTTTCAGTGTGATGACTCATCTGAGGTGCAGCAGTGACTCACGTGTGAGGATGAGGGCCAGCGCCAGTCCGATGGCTGCTAACAGGAGCAGGGCAGCAGCAGAGACCACCACCACACCCCAGCCACAACCTGGACCCCGCAGACGCATCGCACACACCCCAAACAGACCCCAGCGTAGACCTGAACAACAGAGCACGGATACACATAAACACTGGGGGTTGTAAGAGGACAGTGGGGGTCTTTTTTGCTAGTTCATATAAGTTCATGACTTTAACTTTATGGTTTATTTCAGTATTTTCTACATGTTATTCTCTGTTACCCTTCCTTTAGTTCAACACCTTCTTTGCTATAAAATGGCACTGCATGAAGTGTTAATTCAACAACAACAAAAATAAACTACTGGACTTTGTCTGGCCAGTTAAATGGTTGCCCTTCCATAAAGTTGTTGGACTTGTGAGACACAGACTGAGAAAAGACTTATTAAAATCAAAGCAGCAGAAGCCAAGATACTTTTAGTCCTTAGTATGGGTCAAACACGAAAACACAGGACCCCACATTTCCCATAATACAACTTGGTAGCGTCTTTGATAACCTCTCCCTGCCTGCTAAACACTCACGTCTTTAAAAACTCAACACCTCCAGTTTCTAATACAGGCTTTCTTTTAGATTTTGTTTTAGTCTCCCAGCCTGAGCTGAGATAACCCTAATGACATCACTGACACATTATCATTATTTTTAAGAAAGCTCCTCCAGAGCCACAGAAGATATTGTAACATTTTCACAGGCAAGTAGGGCTTACCATGACCGCTGAACTCATCTTTTGATGTGTAAAATATGTGAAATGCCCCTTTAATCCTTGGCTACAGTGAACCATAACAACCATGTTTAACACACTGCTTTACTATTCTTCGAGAGAACTGGACTTAAAGTGTTTAAGTGATGCAATAATGTTACTAATCCAACACACATACGCACTCTAATGCAGTTCAGATTTAGTCACAGAAAGCTGCAGGCTGATTGGCTGACTCACTAGCTGCCGGTGGTTTGATTGGCTCAGGGGTGGATGAGGACGTCCTGAATCCCTCCACTCTTTCCTCCTGCTCCCCCTCCAGCTCAAAGGCAGGGTTGCAGAACACATTCTGTGCAAAGCACAACAGAAAGATGTGGAAATGTCATTCATCAATCAATAAAAGGAAAAAAAGACATACAGATTTGTACAAGTGCTTGTTTCAACGCAAGACTATTTACGTTTTGGAAGAACAGATATTATACTCATACTTTATCAAATACAAAGTTTAACTACCGTTTTTTTTTCCCTTTAAAAGGGTTTTTTTGGGGGAGTTTTTCCTTATCCGCTGCGAGGGTCATGAGGACAGAGGGATGTCGTATGCTGTAAAGCCCTGTGAGGCAAATTGTGATTTGTGATATTGGGCTTTATAAATAAAATTGAATTGAATTAAAATTGAATTTATAGGCAAAAAAAGAACACTCACTTGAATGCGCTCAGGTCTGGTATGACCAGAGGCTTAAGGTTGCTGCTGTTAGCTTAAGTTAGACATCGCTGTTCAACAGACATTCTTACTCAGCTTGTTGACTTTGTTTTGTGTTGATAGTCCAATTTTACCCGCTCTCATTCTAATGATGGCGTTTCGTAGCAGGAGCAAGTTGTGAACACATCACTGCTGCTGCTGCTGAAAAATTATGCCACAATACTTCTTCTCCACCAACAAGGAACAGGTTCCATTTTGGTTTGCAAACTTAATTTTGAATCATTTGAAGGAACCAAAAATAAATTGTTAAGGAGGCCAAAAAGTTTATTTGTTAGGACCAAAAAACAGCAGGTATTCCTTGACCTGAATCTCAAACTATGACAACATTGATACTTGTGTCAAATTCTCCAGGAGGGGAAGAGGGAGTCTTGCACGCAATTGTCTTTAAGGTCTTCTTAACATTGATAGTTGGTCCGTGCTCGGTTTTCAGGTAAAAAAAAAAAAATACAGAAGAAAAGCTCACAAGTAGGTAATGTGAGCCGCCATCTTGCTACTACTGTTTACTTCTGTAAGGTTTACTAGTTAAGTCAATTCATGTGTTTCAGTAATTTGCTAAAAATACATTACCGTGTTTGCACAGTTGACTATTCACGCATTTATGTTTTCACCTGTTGTTTCAAAGGGCGGCATTGTTGCCTCACACCAAGAGGGTTTCTGGTTCAATCCAGTGGAGTTTGCATGTTCTCCTCATGTCAGCGTGGGTTTTCTCCAGGTGCTCCAGCTTCCTCCCACAGTCCAAAGACATGCAGGTTAACTGGTGGCTCTAAATTGTCCGTAGGTGTGAATGTGAGTGTGAATGGTTGTCTGTCTCTATGTGTCAGCCCTGTGATAGTCTGGTGATCTGTCCAGGGTGAACCCTGCCTCTCACCCAATGTCAGCTGGGATAGGCTCCAGCCCCCCCCCCCCCCCCCCATGACCCTTAAGAAGATAAGTGGTTACGATAAGAGTGGAGAATAGTAAAGTGCTGCTTAAGAGAATATCCTTCTCCATCCTGCTGTGTACTCCCAACAAGAGTGACCCAACCACTGCACATCAAACCCTCACGTTACACTTCTGTTGTGCATTGTGAAACGAAATCCATTGATGACGTATCACTGATTAGTTCCCCTTAAAACCAGTTGAAATGTAGCAGGTTTGCTCCAGCACAAACGTTCCAAGAATCCTGGACGGAATCAGTTCAAGTATCGAAGCTACTTTGGTGAAAAAAGACTATGAGAGCAATGAGAGTTAACCAAATCTCTGAAGTTGAGGGCTGGACAGATAGGCAATGTGCTGAAAATCAATAAAGCTCCATAAAGCCAGGGGGAGCTGCAGACTCAAGTGGTAATTTTCTGCAGGTCAGTCACTACAAGCACCCTGTCATACTTTTTTTTCCTGACAAATATCGACTACAGCAGTTTTAAAGCAACTGACTGAAGAGAATCTTGGGATATTTAATGTGCTATCATCGTGTAATTGCTGCTTGTGGCCACAGTAGCTGCTGTACTGCAAATATTACATAGTCTTGCTTTATTAATAACCCATACAGCACTGTTAACATTCACAGTGACAATGCAGAAATGAGAGACACGTAGATTTCCAAGCAAAAAACAGAAACACCCAGTCCACAGCACAGAATTATACAATGCAAGACGATGTCTGTGAGCTATACACAAATAAAATGGCATGGCAGGGTCCACAAGGCTTGAAATGAAGAATAATTATAGTCAAAATTAAGCCAGCTGTTCCAACTCTGTGACCTTTCCCACAACACACCACCTTTATTAACCATCATCATCCGACTCATCATCCTCACTCACCTTATAAATATCTGAAGAGTCTGAGTACACCGCAACTTGGCTGAGGTCAGACATCTTTAGTCGGCTGTCACTCTCTCAGTGCTCCTCTTCTCAAAGAGCCTGATGTTGTGATAAATACATCAGTGGTGACATCGTGAAGAGAGACGTTTCTACATGAGGCAATGTTACAGATGTTTTCCGGAGTTTTATTAACATTGTTCACTTTCTGCTCCGACAGCAAACTTCCACTGAGGTGTAGTGAGCTTATGGCCTTCAGCCCTGCAGCACAGTAGAATCCTTTGTTGGACATCCATCAACATAATCCAGAGAAAAATGCAAAAATAAATAACACAATATAATCCACATGAAAGAGTTTTCAATCTCCAGTTATCAAAATGTTCATGTTTGCTGCTATTCTTTGGCCTTCTGTCTGTTTTTGCAGCATCGTCCTGTGTTTCTCTTGTTTTCTGATGGTGTGTGAGCAGTTATAAAAGCATTTTGGAAACTCCTTCACAACGTTGAACAAAGCCGAGTCAGCTGAGAGGACTGAGCTCCTCGTAGGAGGAGGGAGGACGGGGAAGGGGAGAAGGGTTGAGTGTGGAGGTGGGGGTCCCTGTTAAACCTCCATAATCCCCATAATGATCTTTTAAGCTCCTAAAATGTTTCATTCACATGCACGCTTGCATGCCCAAACCTGAGCGAGCAGGTGCACCAACACACAAATACAAGTGCACATGAGCACTACACACGGTTTTAAACCCCAAAACATTGGCACGGAGACAGTCTTAGTCATTTAGTAATAATTCTGGGTAATTAGGCATCAAAACAACAGAAGTGTTGGGGTGCAATTTGGTTTAGGAAATGGTGAATAATATGAAAAGTGCTAAAGAGATTGTGAGATTTGAAATTGCATTAGTTGCCCAAAGCTGGCTCATGGCAGTGCAGTTGAGTGTCCTAATAGATTTTAATTTATAAGCTTTGGAGCAGCTTTTATGAGGCCACTCTTAGATTAATAAGTAATATAAAAATGTCACCAGACAGAATCCTAAAAAGAAGAAAACATATCAAACAGAATGCAACCAAAAACGAAAGTAAGAGCTCACATCTGTGTTTTGCCCCAAATTGCTCAATCATTTCTTCACTGTTTGGTGCTGCTGTGTTAATGGGTAATCAGTCATCAAATAAAGCAGCTGACTGCGGGTCGATCCGGACACTCTCGCTGTGGTTTCTGTCACTCAAAGACATAAACACCACTGATACTGAGTCCCATCATGAATATCAAGCCCATACTATGGATCCTACTCTTCGCCTCTGTCCAGGAGGGTAAGCATTTCACTTTTGTGTTGCACTTATTGTACATTTAAGTATGATGATGTGAAGTTTGTACGCATCCAAACCATATGGCTGTGTTCCCGTGCTGCCTGTGTGTGCGTGCAGACATGCATGTTTGTGACCAACACTGTTTGTGCTCTAGTGTACCTGGAGGAGTATGAGTATGAAGATGAAACATATGAGGATCCACAGCCTCAGAACTGCTCAACCACAGAGAGCATCAGGGGTGGACGTGTCACGTACTCACAGGTAAAAATAATAAAGTGAGCTGAAGTGATTAGTTGATCAGTTGATAAAGCAAATAAGAAGACAATTTGATAGTTGATTTATTAATCTATTACAACAAATATTCTGTGGTTCTAGCTTCTTCAAAGTGATTATCATTTGAAATCTAATATATTTTCTGGTTTTTGAAGCATTGGTCAGACAAAACAAACAAAGACATCATCTGTTTGGACACTGGAAATTTGCATTAGTTATTTTTCTTTCTTTTTCTTTTAATGTTTAAAACCCCTCACAATAATCTAACGATTGTGACAGCTGTCATATTAATCCACGCTGGAAATAACTGTTGCAACCCTTCTGTATACACCTGTATTTTTAATCTCCTCCACTCAGGATGATGTGTTAGCTAAAAGACTATTTTACACCAGAGTGAAAGACTGCTCCTTTAAAATCCTATGTGTATTTTTGAGCCATGTTACCCTGATGTAGCTGTTTCTTTTGTTTAAAAGACACATCTATGTATAATAATAAAATTTCAGTTAATAGGCAAAAAAACCCAAAGTAGAACATTGCAAAAAAGAGGAAACACAGTGCTCAATAAACAGGAGAACACGGACCAGTGGAAAAATGAAGTCGAGTAAAAAGATTGTGAAATGGAAAACACTCCAAAACAGAGATTACAAAGTCCTCAACAAAACACAAGCACGGGAACAGAAAGTAGACAAAATGGAGGACAGTATAATTAATGCAGTATGTTAAACGAAAACAAACCCATCAAGTAAAAAAATATATGTATAATTTAATTTGAATCATGCAGGTGAAATTGAGGGACAACACTGATCTTGTACTTAAGTTACCAGTCAGCGGTTACAACTCCATAATTTACTTATTATTATTCAGTTGTGCAATAGTGACTTAATAGTACAATAATTCTGTGCAACATTGTTTTAATTGCACAAGAATTGGTTCTGTAATTCAGCTGCTGCAACACATTTGTGCAATTACTGAACTGCACAATATTCTTTTCAGTATCCTTATTTATTCTACTTACACTACTTTTGCATGTATTTCAACATATAATGTACATGCTACACATATTCCTCTATGTTCTATATATGTGATTTATTATAATTTTATATATGATCTACAATTTGTTTATTTATTTTACCTTCATTTAACCAGAAAGTCCCATTGAGATCGAAAATCTCTTTTACAAGAGAGACCTGGCCGAGGTAGCAGCCAATCAGAACACATCAAAATGCAACAAATACAACATATAATACGAAAATCCATGATAAAACAACAGCTATTCAAACATAGTGGCCTCTCAAGAAAAACAAGCACACGTCTCTGTCTTCACATTCTTTATGATGTCTTTAAATTCATCAATGGATGTAAGTGTTTCTAGTTTTAGATCTTTTTGAAGACTGTTTCATGTCCAAGGTGCAGAGCAGGAGAATGCAGTTTTCCAGATCTGTTCAAACCAGGTTTACATTAAAAAGAGTCAGTATGCTACTAGACCATAAAGCCCCACTTCCAAAAGAGAATCAAGTGCTTAATTCATGTGTTACATACTGTAGCATAATACTCATGTTTTTATTCAACTTAAAATGTTACATACTAATTTTAAACGTTGCATAATGCACATATTCTTATTTGCACACTTCTTAGATGTACTTTGTTCTAAATATCTATACTATATATCTGAGACGCTGTAATGTACCACAGTTTTATTACTACTATTTACCTCCTGAGATCAATAAAGTATTTCGGACTCTAATTCTGATTCTTAGGAACTTAGGAGGGTCACTTTCCATTCATAATAAAAAGGAACTAGGTCAGGAAAGAGAAAGAAATCAAGCATCTCTTTACTGGAAAGCTCCAGGGTACTTAATTTAGCTCCAGAAGTGACCATGTGTTTCCTGTACAGGGAGGGCTGGAGGGCAGTGTGCTGACCTATGAGTGCGGCCTGGGCCAATACCCTTTCCCGGTCAGCTTCAGGCTCTGCAGCGCTGAAGGGGACTGGTCGCCTATGAGATTAACCAATGGCAGACTGGTGTCACAGGCCACATGCAAAGGTAACGATTTGGATGATGATGCATCTTATTTCACATGTACACCACAGTACTCTTGCCCTCATCCTCTTTTCTATCCGTCATCCTCTGTCCTTCTCCCAGATGTGTTGTGTCCAGCTCAGCTCCAGCTGGATCATGGTGACTTCTGGCCCAGGGACCAGTGGTCCAGTGTTGGGACGACACAGACCTTCTCCTGCCAGGAAGGCTTCACCCTGTACGGGTCAGCCCAGAGGAACTGCACCCACTCTGGGGAGTGGACAGGAACCACTCCCATCTGTGACAACCATGGTGAGGACGAACAACAGTACAAACATTACTCATGATAAAGCATCAGTCATCTGTGGGATGAAATTATGAACAACACATGCTTATATTCCTCCCTCTTACATCAGTGCAACAGAGAATATCTGCTTTCACGAGTCTCTGAGTGCAGTTCATAGAGACTATGGTACAGTGAGCATGCACTAACTAAGCTCTTACTTACCGAGGTTTACACTGTAAAGCAGCTTTTAATGAATGCATGTAAATCAGGGGTGTCAAACTCATTTCAGTTCATGGGCCTTATTTAGCCGTATTTGATCTCACCATCACATTTTTCATTTTCTTTTAGCATTTTATTTATGTAACAGGTGATGAACAGCCGACTTGTTTTAAGAGAAAAATGCAGTTTCAGCAATACGTCTCAGTTTTTCCACATTACCTCAATTTGAGGCTTAAAGGAGAGTTCAGGATCAATCCAAAGTCCAAGATATTTAAAAAGTTAAACTTTATCAACAGGAGAGCCATCATTAAAAGAGATATGTAAATCAGTGGAATGTGACCAGGAGTGTTGTTTACCAAAAACCATGATGCAGGATTTCTTCTTATTCAGTACAAGTTTGTTGTTATGAAACCATTCTTGAACCAAATTTAAGTCAAACATAAAGAATTCTGGATTTGAAAGATTTGAAGTGTAGATAACAGTGTCATCGGCATACAAATGGGTGTGACAGTTTAAACAGACTTTGGGTAAGTCATTTAATAAAAATGATTGTGCTAAAAGTCCCCAAAATAATACATCTGAAAAACTCAACAGCAATGTCTCTTTCCAGAAATCATGACCAGACTACCCAAGATAATCCACAGACCTTGCTGTGAGCAGTTTTATGTAGGAACTATTTTCTTTCTATCGAACTTGCCATGATCCTTGGTTTTGGTTTCATATCCTGAGTTTTTCTGTTTGTGTTCCTTGTTTCATGTTGTTTAGCTCATATTTAATCTGCTGCCTGTTTTATTTTGTAGATTCTCTCCGCATGTGTCATGTCTGGGTTAACTTCCTGTCTTTGTGTGTTTTCCCACCTGTTTTCTGTCACACCTGTCTCGTTGAGTCTTGCCTGTTCCCTGAGTCTTCCCTTCACACCTGTTTTCTGTTAAGTCTTGTCTGCTCCACCTGTGTTGTCAGCCAATCCCTGTTTCACTCCTTTTGCCCGTGCCTTCCTTCTCCAGCTGTGTCTCATCCTGGTGATTAGTCTTCTGTGTATATATACCTGTGTGTTTCCCTTTGTCCTTTGTCAGTCCATCTACGTACCTTCTGCGTAGTTTCTGTGTTTATCATTCCTGGTCTTCATGTCTTTTCCTGGTTGGTTTTAGTATGGATTTTAGTTCTGCTCCCATATGTTTTTTTTTTTGTTTTGTTTTTTTTGAGTTGCCTGCCTTCATTTGGAAGTCCTTCATTAGCTACATTAAAGCTCGCCTTTTGTTGGATTATCTTGAGTAACCAAGTCGTGATTTCTGGGAAGAGACATTGCTCTTGAGTTTTGGCACTTTGGGCACCACAAGCTGAGTGCCATCTAGTTCCATTATATTGGACAGAAGGCAGACATCATATGTTTGATTTTGGGGTGTGCCTTAAACAGGCCTCTGTGTATCAAGTCAAAGTACGACATAATCATCTTTTGCAAATAAAGTTACTTTTTTTTACATCTCTATGTGAGCACAAACACCTATATCCTTTTAAAAGTGGTTATGACCTCACAAACAACTTATCATTGTCTGCTGTTGACCCTCTGCAGCTGACGATTGTGGGGACCCAGGGATCCCACCAGGGGCCCAGAGGTCAGCGGGCCGCTTTCACACGGGGGACAAGGTGATCTACTGGTGTCAGGCTGGTCTGAATCTGCTTGGGTCAGCTGAAAGGGTTTGCCTGGAGAACAGGGAGTGGAGTGGCACAACACCACGGTGCCAAGGTGCCAAGTTACTGTTTCTATGCATACAATAAGTGTACAACCAAGAAAAGAAAAGATGACTAATCTAATCACTGAGTTAGCACTGATATTATCATCAAGTGTACAGCAAGCTGACATCGAGGTAGCACCAGAAAAGTATGATGAGCTATTATGGTGCAATAAAACATTCATGCATGATGTCTTTGTGCTTCTGCAGGCCCCTATACCTATGACTCCCCCAGCTTTGTTGCAGAGGCCATGGCGGGGTCACTTGCAGGAGTCATGGATGTCCTCTCACCAGACTCCAAAAGGAAAAGTGGGTTTAACTTGTCTCCAGCATATTGACATTTTAACAGTGTTACAGCACAAACATCAAGAAGTCCAAAGTGCATGAACATACACTTGAAGAGCAACTAGCTGGATTCAGTTGATTAAAAAAAAAGTGCTTTGTGTGTATGTGTAAGATGCAAGGACGTCCTTCGCCCGAACCTTCCGTGTGGCCAAGGGCAGTCGTATGAATGTCTACATTTTACTGGACACATCGGGAAGCATTGGAAAGCAGGCCTTTGAATTATCCAGGAATGCCACCATCGCTCTTATCCAAAAGGTCTGTGCAAAAATGAGCTTACTGGATTCACTATTAAATGGTTACAGAGTCTTGCAAAAGAGAGAAAAATTCACATTCATTCATGTTCTATAAACCAGTTTGTCTGTAGTGGGTGTGAAACATACATGTCTTCGTTATTTTCCTTCTAGCTGGACAGCTACGAGGTACAGCTTAAGTTCCATGTATCGTCATTCGCCAGCGAGGCTCAAGACATTGTAGACATCAGACAATCAGATATAAGTGGGAGCATCGACGACATCTTATATAAACTGGAGGAGTTTGACTACCATAGTAGGACTGGGCTTGTTATCACTTGGTCACTTACAGTATCCATTCATGTAATCACCACATCCTTTTATCTCCTGCAGTGTGATATTCTGAGGTACTCCTGAATCAGTACAGTACGCTACAACCGTGATGCACCAATCTGTTGAATTAAATATTTTTAAATAAACAAATGTATTTTTCAGTTGTCTAATTTTTTTGCATCTGTGTATCTGCAGGCCATGGAACTAAGACAGGCACCAACCTCCATGCTGCCCTGTTCCGTGTCAGTGAGGTGATCGCCTTCCTTAAGCAAAACAGTGCCAAGAACCATTTTAATGAGACTCAGAACATCATCGTCATTGAAACAGATGGTAAAGACCCAGGAAATGTCTCCCAACTCACACTGAAAAAACATCTGTTGTGCATCTTCAGCTCATAAAAGTCCTCAACCCATCAGAGCTCTTTTAATATCGGAAAAGGAAACATTATCTTTTATGTTTTTCCGCCTGCAGGTTACTCCAACACAGGCAAGAAGCCTCTGGTTGCTCTGGCACGGATCCGAAATCTGCTGGGCTATCACGAAATATCCCATGATAACACAGATGAAACAATGCTGGGTATTAAAAGGAAACAAATATCGTTAAATGTTCTAATACACCATGAACAGTGTATATTTACACTGTTAGTGTATTTTTAGTGTGTTAACATGGCTGCCTATGTGTGCGTAGTATAAGTCATTTTGTGTATGTGATTTCAGATGTCTACGTGTTTGGTGTTGGGGAACAAGTGAACAAAGATGAGCTGAACTCCTTAGCCTCAAAGAAACGTGGCGAGCAGCACGTCTTCTTTTTGAAAGACTACAAAACACTGGGACAGGTGTTCAACAGCATCATTAGTAAGTATGAGACCGTTCTCAACTCGAAGGTGCACAACCATGTGTGAAGGAAAAATTAACTTCAGAAAATTGAATTTCAATAATTAATAATTAAATTTTGAGAATACAAAACACTTGAACCCACCAAGTGGTATTATTGCTGGCACCACTGTTGCAAAGACAACTGGATTGTTCCCCATTTTCCTCAGAGCCAACCAGCTACAGAGTTACTCCGCGGTTGTTCCACCGTCCGCCATTCTTTGGTAACTGGGAATAGCTACCGATCGCTACCAGGGAAAGCACTATCCTCTTCCTGTTTTGACTGCGCAGTGCTTGAAAAAACTTCCTTTGTGCCATAAATCTAGCTTTCAAATCGTACCCGGTGGCTGGCATAATTGACCTATGGCTAAGCCACGCCCCCCTCCACTCACTTAGACAAACTATCAACATTCAGTGACCAGCGCTATGGCAGGTGTCACAGTACACGACATTTCGCAGGAGGCAGTTGATGATTTTTGGGGACATAACGATCAGATGTCATTGAGAAGTAACCAAAAGGGCCTAAACTACGCATTGGAAGGATATATTCATCATTTTATTGTTGAGAAGGTAGATGAAAAGCTTAATTACAGATTACAAGCCAAAATTTACAGGTCACAGTGTACGCTTGTGAACCGCATCTCGTTGCCGTCGCCATCAAAGACAACAAGTTTAAGTGCCACTGAAGTTAAGGTTTTTGGCTCAGAATATGAGAAAAGGATAACTGCCTTTTTACCATCTTTAGTGTCTCTCCGTTAGTTACAGTATTTACACTGAATCATTCAACGTAACGTTTGCCAACCTTTGTTATCTCTGCGATTACAGATAAATTAATGAAGCTAAGCTCTAGAAGTTAACGTTAGCTTAACTAGAGCCCTATGGGCAACAGCTAACAATGATGTACGATCACCAAAGTACAAAAACTAGAACAAAATAGGTTAATGAATTCCCAACAAACAAGGTGACATGATGAACAACGCAGCTAGGAGCTAACGTTAGGCTAACTTTAGCTAATGTTAGCTAGAGATGTTAAAGATAACTTTATATGTTGCCTCAAACACAATGTTGACTTACCTTAGAACAGATGTAGACATCATTGTTAATCTTATTCATGTTGAGTTGATGTTGTGGTCTAACGTTACCACACAACTTTATCCAAAGCAGACACTTTTCTCGGTTGAGATGTGGTTTAATGTGTAAAAAATACACCTCGTCGCCCAGCCTCTCAGGATACCTTGTGTCAGAGTTGCATGTACCCCATGCACACCGTTTGACCATTTTTAAACTGACTTTCTGTAATGCATTTCAATGGACGTCCAGGCAGAAAATGTCCGAGTGTATGGGAATCATAGATTGTATAGATGGGAATGGCTATACGCACTGTCATTGGCTCATCGTGGTTAAGGGCGGGACTTAGCCATAGGTCAATTGTATAGTTAAAGTGAGACTTAAAGGGAACCTGTCTTTTCTATGGCCATTACAGTTTACGTCACAATGAAAACTGTCTATTTGCAAAATCGTGTCTATATCCACTTTACGGCTGCAATGTTGTATAAAGTTCATACCAATATTTAAGTTACTGATGTTAAACCATGTGAATGTTTCATGATGCAGGTGACAAGAGTGTGACGATGTGTGGTGTAGCTCAGGAACAGGCGGGGGATGAGACAGCCTACACCAGACCCTGGCACGTCACTCTGAAAAGTCAAAGTGTAGCCTCAACGGTCAGTCACTACAATCATAAAAGAGATTAAAAAATATATATATTTTTATATTTCAGAGTGGATTTTTACATGTAAACTCTTACTCCCCTTGTAGAAGACGCCGTGTGTTGGATCCATTGTGAGCCAGAACTGGGTGCTGACAGCTGCTCACTGCTTTGCCAGAGCGAGCACAGATATGCGTCATGAGGTGCTCATACATCACGGTCAGTGTCAGTCATGTCAGTCAAAGCATAAACTCTCAGTGCCTTACTCAACTCATTTAGCTGCAGTACTGTATTGTAGCAAACAGCAGGACTAGTTTCTATTAACCATCTTGTTGACTTCAAGCCCTATCATGTTGAAATAACAAGCAGCTTTTTGGTTCCCAGGTGAGGGCACGGTGGTTCCCAAGAGGGTGATCATGCATCCCAAGTACAACACCAGGGCACTAAAACACAGAAATGTATCTGAGTTCTATGACTACGATGTCGCTCTGGTACAGGTGAACACGAGTATACCACTCTCCTGGAAAGCCAGGTAAGACAGGCTGAGAAAAGATGCTTAACTGTTGCCGCCAGGGTTACATATATCCAATGAGCTAAACTCAAGAGACTGTGCTCCACCGATAAAATTACCCCATGAGTCGTTTTTACAGCCAGCTTACTGCTACCCATATATTGTTAGGCAGTGACCCCTTGTGATCGAAGTTATTATGAGAGGAGCAAAGGAAGAAGTTGGATGACATAGTACCAAGAGTGTCCCCATAGGGAAGAGGTCAGGTTGGATGGATGGGTCAAAAAACCCAGGACTTTGAGCTGAGAAGCTGCTGTTCATGTCCCGTGTAAAAAGCATGGATGTATAAAGAGAAATGGTCACAGCATCGGAAGTGGCTGTTTATTCCTATGAAAGTTGATCAGTGATGCATGAAGCCAAAAACGTTCAACTTTCCAGGTATAAAATGATCTGGATCTTCCACATCGTGAGGACCATAGAGCAAGAGCACCAGAGACTTCCACCAGCTGAGCCGGCTACTTCTGGTTTAGCCCTCTGTTAAACTGAATACAGATAAAATGATTAAGTCCTTTAAATGAGGGCAAGGCAGCAGAGGGGAAGCAGTTTTGAATGAGGTGGTCAGAGTATGAAGCAGCTGTTGCCCACATGCACATGCACAGATTTTACTCTGCCAAGCTCAGTCACTGCCTGACTTTAGCTGATCAAATAGTGGGCATCACTGCATCCGAAAGAAAACAAGATGGAGGAGCTGATAATGTCTGTGTCTGAACACCAATTATGGAACTAGCAACTTATAAGGACAACCAGAAGAAAAACTGGGCTTTGGATAATATTTCTACCAAACTTCAGACAACTGGTAAATTGTCCAAATATGTTGAAATCTTTGGTAGTTTCAGTGACCTCTATTGTGTTGCTACAGTATGCAGCTACAAGCTGCTTTTAAAAGTGCTTGCTTTTTGGGGAAAACCCAGGTCAGCTGCTGTCAGGGCAGTTACCATGCTGCGAATCAAAGCAGTTTTAGTTGTGCGTCTCTTCTAGATTTTCAAAATGTTATCGGACCGAAACTCTGATAGTGAAACAAATCATTATGATGCTCCAAAAATGTACCTGCTGATTTACAGATGTCTCTTTCACAATGTAACTCTAAGGGAAAAAGTCCTTTTGGGTGGCATCACGTGACGGACATGGAAGTTGTGTTTGGCCACTGTGTCAAATCTGCTTCAAAGCCTGGTGCTGTTCCTGGGGACTTAGTGAAAACAAAAGTCAGTGACTGAGTTTTTATATATTCACGGTCACAGGTCACATACATTAATGTGCACGTCACAAACATATTTTTGTTAACCCAAACCATAATCTTTTCCCCGATATAACCAAGTAGTTTTGTTGCCTAAACCAAATCATGACTGTTTTACACCACTTACCAGGAAGAACAGCAGACCCATCGCTATTCTTCCAGTACTCAGTAAAATGATGGAGAGAATAGTCCACTCACAAATACAGGATTACTTTGACTGTAATGGTTTGAACACAAGATTTCAACATGCTTATAGACGTAACTACTCCACTTGTTCTGCCCTTACAGAAATGACAGATGACTGGTTTAAGGAGATGGATAATTCTATGATGACTGGTGCAGTATTACTGGATTTTAGTGCAGCATTTGATGTCATAGATCACGACTTTCTATTTGGGAAACTAAAATGTTATGGATTTAGTCCAACCGCCATCTTATTTATGAAGAGTTATCTCTCAAATGGGACACAGAGGGTCCGACTCCAAAGGGCTGAACTGTGGGGTCCCACAGGGGAGCTGCCTCGGACCACTCTTGTATTCCATCTTCACAAACGACCTGCCATCTGTTGTCTGAAAAGCTACTGTACAAATGTATGCGGATGACTCTACGTTGTATTATGCTGCAAAGACTATTGGAGAACTGAATTATCTTCTATGTGCTGAGCTAAATGAGGTCTTTGATTGGATAAAACAAAAGTTGGTGTTGAGCATCTCAAAGACTAAATCAGTTGTTCTGGGATCAAGTTATAAACTGTCATCTACACCTACAATGAGTTTGAACTTGTCTGGGGAAACTATAGAACAGGGATAAAGTCAAATTACTGGGTATAATTATAGATAGCCAACTGTCATGGGCTGAGCACATTGATGCAATAATTAAGAAGATAGGCGATGGTATCTCCATGATGAGAAAATGTCTTCCTTATGTCCCTGCACATATTATGGAGCAGGTAGTGAAATCTTTAGTCTTGAGCCACCTGGACTATTGTGCACCTGTATGGTCATCTGCATCAAAAAGTGTACTCAAGAAATTTGGAGGATTTGATACAACTTAAAGGCACTGAAAGGCTGACAAAATGTTTTGTCATGAAAAATGTGTGTTGTTTTTCCACACTTGTTTAGCTTACAAAAGGGACACAACTTATCCAACTAACACAAACATTTCTGTGTGTTGACTGTGTGTCATACAACAGACCTATCTGCTTGCCATGCACCGTACCAGCCAGCCGAGCAATGAAGAAAGTCAACTCCACCTGTCAGCAGCACAGTATGTGACCTTTTGACCTCTACACTCTACAAATGCAGAGACTTTCATATACTAAGAGTATGGAAGGATTATTTCCAATATTAGGACAGAGATCTGAGACAAAAAATCATTCATAAATTAGGCATTCTCAGTAAAATGAACGTGTGTACACAGGGAAGGAACTACTGCCCTACAAGGAGACTCCTGCCTTTTTCATTCATAAGAACACTGAACGCAAAGAAACACATATTCACATCGAGAGTCAGGTGAGTGAGTCACTGTGGGCTGCTTTCATGCTGCTACTCAGTAACACAGAGGAAATGGTCTTTATAATGTGAGTGTTGCACTATAACTCATGTGATGTCTGCAGAGGCCTGGCTGTGTGGAGAAGGCGAGGCAAACACTCAAAGACCCCACCAATGTGACTATGGATGAGTATGTCCCTGACAGATTCCTCTGCACTGGGGGATCCTCAGCATACAGGGATGCTATCACCTGTAGAGGTCTGGTCTCTGCACTTACTGTATCATCGCCACCACAGTTTTACCAACATCGGATTCACATTTGTTAAATGTTGTCTCTTTTTGTGCAGGTGACTCTGGTGGATCTCTGTTTCTGCAGAAAAGAAAGCGCTACTTTCAGGTCAGCAAGTTTCTCACTTAAAAAAAAAAAACGTCATTAAACACAGCGCCATAAGCATCATGTGGACATTTCTCTGCTTTCATCTCCAGGTGGGAGTCGTGAGCTGGGGCACCACAAACATATGTGATTCACTCGACCCAGCTATGAGAGGGTACAGCAGCAGCAAGCCGCCTCCTGATGCCCGAGACTTTCACATTGACCTGTTCAAGATAATGTCATGGCTGAAACAGTATCTGGGTGAGGACATCCAGTTCCTGCCTGAGGTCAACTAAGAACGTCCAGAATCAATTAGCTGAGAGCTGCTTGGATTAAAGAGAAACTTCAGTATTTTTCAACATGGACACTATTTTCCCATGTTTTTGTGTATGAGTGACTAATAGGAACCGACATTTTTAAAGTGGTCCAGTATTGAGCAAGAACGCTGCGGCCAGCAATCTAACCATTTGGGACCATTGCGTTCCATTAATGTACCCTCACTAGAAATGTTGTATAAGTGTCTAACAACAAAATGGAAATCACCCTACAGAGGAATAAAAATTTTTTCTTTATCTTTAGCTTGATCTTGGTCTGTTTGTTAGTGTGTGTAACCAAGACTCACTCAAGGAGTCTTGCTCTGCAGTCTGGCGTCCCCATGGTCCTGCCTAGGAAAAAAAAATTGGAGGCCTACATCACTGTCTCTAAGAGGCCATGGAGCACTCGTTTTTTAAGATACTGCAAAGCTAGTGGTATCTTGTGAAACTAGACAACCTTTGCATCCATTGGTATTAACAATGTCAACATAGCCTGACCAGAAAGGAGGTAAATAACTCCCCAAATTAAGGTTACATTTTGGCGAGAGAAAAGCTGGCATGGCTATTTTCAAAGGGGTCCCTTGAACTCTCATCTCAAGATATCTGAATGAAAATGGGTTCCATGGGTCTCCCCCAGCTTGGGCTTGTTCCCAGTTCCCCAGTTTTGTTCCTTACAGTCAATGTACTCCTTCATATTCAAGCTGTGTCTTTGTCTTTTTAAGGAAAAGGACAACCAGCTTATTTGAAGGACAATGAATCACCTAACATACATTACATATTTCATGTATTATATACGTACTAGTCCATACCCATTGAGTGCACAGTTTCCCCTCGTACAGTGTCACATGGTGTGTGTTTGGGATACAGGTCATAGGAAATTGCAGATTAAATAGTCAACTGAACCCATTAAGAAGAGCAATGTATTCAGACAGAGGTTTTGTGAATTTGATAGTACGATTGCTTTATTGAAAGTACAGTAGTACCATTGCCAATAGTGGGATAGTTAGTGGGCTAAAACTGTACATTAGTGGTTGAGGTAAAAACATTCGGCCACAGGTGGAGCCACAGCGTTTGGTCGCATTTTAGCCATTTTTATGCATTTTTCTGTTGTTATAGCGCCACCCAGTTGCCAATTAGAGTTAAATGTCTCCAGTCACCTTGAGGCATCCTGTTCTACATATCTACCAAGTTTAGTAAAAATCCATATGGCGGTTAGGCCTAGATAAGAAATTAGCTCTCTAGCGCCCCCATTTTGTTTGATGGGGTCAATAATGGAGGGGTCCCCTCAGATTATGTGTGGTCATATGCCTACAAAGTTGCGTGGTGATGGGTGAAACCCTTGAAATGTTATACACCTTTATGTGATGAGCCACGCCCTCCGCAATATTCATTGCCTTATAGAAGCTCAGTTTTAGTAAGTTTTCCAACTTTTGCCAAGAGGGAACTTCAGATATTGGTCCCTGTATCGGTTGCTATAGCGCCCCCCTTTGGCCAATTGATGTAATATTGCTTCATTCGCATCCTCCCATGACCCTCTACCACTGTGCCAAATTTCACATGGATTGACCAAGTCAGTGAGGAGAAAAACGTCAAACAGAGACACAGAGTTTTCATCATTACATAGTAAGATAGTAAGATTTCAGTATGTGAATCCTGAACTCTCCATAGTGACATAGTTTTTATCTAGCCTCTAAAGCCTACTTAAACTGCATAATCAAACTCCTGAAATTCATTTCTGACTTTAGTTTTGGTGTACCACCCAGTGGCCCCATCGGGCTGCCCCTATGAAAAATGTCTTGCCACAGAGTTGAGTTGTAGCAGGAAGACAATATAAACACAAATCAGGTGAAAGGTACAAAAAGATTTTTGTGTAGGATCCTGTCCATTATGTTTTTAGAATAACAATCTGGGCCTGTTGGTGCCAAAAACAAGCACTGTTAATGGACATATATTGACAGTGCGCTTTGCCCTAATTACACTGCAGCCCATTTCACAACTGGCTGCTGCAGCACTCGTCCTCAATACTGGACCGATTTCAAATTTTTCCTTGGGCATTTTTCATCCAGGAAAAATGTCTGAGTTTCCATTTAAGCCACAATAACGATGGATACTTCAACAGAGCTCACGTAGTAATGTAGTAATGGTTCTAGACCGTAATATCAAGTGTTTTGCAAAGCTTTATTGTCAAATGCAATACTGTTGATCTTTACAGCTGTGGGGCAGTAAACTTGTAAAACAGAAGACATTTTGTCATAAACAACATAAAAAAGTATTTGTTCTTGTTTTCACACTGTATTCCTTCTAAACTCAACATGTGTGACACATGTATAATCACTTCCTGAGACACTATACAATGGAAATCTAGCCATACATTCATGAAGATACGTTGAGTTGCTTGATAAATTGCTGCTTGAATCCAAGTCTAGTTAACATTATCAGTCTTACTTTGTTGTTAGAAATCATTAGCCATACAGTATGCATGTAAGCTGGGACACACAAGCGCTGCGGAGTTGTCAGTAGGAAGCCCAGACAGTCTGAGTCAGAGCGTTGTGTTTCTCTAGGTCTGTCACTTGTTGGACTGATCTCAAACCTTAGCTGCTTCACTGGCTGTTATCTGTTCTTTTTCTCCGTCAGTTCGAATGTGAAAGTCAAAAGGTGTTAGAAAGCAAACTGTCCAATCAGCCCTCAGAAAACAGCTGGAACAGGGTTTCTGATTGGCTGTCTTTGAAGTTCGGCACAAAGTGGATCTGGAGTATCTCGGAGAATCCCTCGGAAAGAGCAGGAGCCACAAAATGTTTCCTGTCCAGAGAGAGAGACAGATTACAGTGGTCAATACAGAGCTGTGACTGTTATGTGTTCACAGAATGCAAAACCCACTATGTCTGGGCTTCCAGGCACAAGAAACAAATATGTTTTTTAACTGGAGTGTGAGGAAAAAAAGACCAGCGTCTCTCACTTGTAGCTGTGGAAAACCATGTCGTTGACCTTGGCGTGTTTGGTGTCTGACGGAGCCATCTCTCGAAACTGGGGGCAACAATAACACATTAAACAAACACTTGTCATCCCCACTCAGACTAAAACAAACCAAAGAGAGAAGAGTGACAGTATGGAGAAGAGAGTCATACTCTGTTGTTGTGTTTGGCTTGCTCCAGAGAGGCTGAGAAGTGGAAACAGCGACATGGGACTCCTGCTGCCTTGGCCACATCCACGTATCTGGAAAATACACACAGGTTATGCAGACACTGAGAAGTAAACGCACATTCAAGCAGCAGGCAGGAATATTTTCATACCACAAAAAAACAGCAACAGCAGCATACAACCAAAGCCCACATTACTGGATGCACCCATTTAGTAGGAGTCCTTTAGAAACACTGTGGCAATGAAAGTAACACAGTCGCCTACAATACACTGCTGTGTTTGACCTGGGTGTGTACACTGATGTATGTGGCCAGGATCGGGACATGCAATAATAAAAATGCTCATTTCAAAACAAAACAAAAAATTCTACAAGGGTAAAAGTACCCCAGGGAGTTGGGTCCTGAGTATGTACGCACACTGAAACATTCAAGGGGACACACACACAAACACAGAAATGCATCGACAGAGGTTGTGACAGCTCGGCTTTACCGTTTGCGAGACTCTGGGTCTGGGTTGGTGTTGTCCACAGCAACACTGCGGCCTTCTTTTAGAGCGCGCTCACATGCTGTCACACAGCTCTGCCATGAACCAAGTGTGTCCTGATACAAACACACAAGTGGGAAGACTTTAAGGAAAGGGCCAAATAATATATGGGATATAATAGCAAGCATGATTATAATAATATAATCTTTACAACAGTTAAAAACTTGTTTATCAAATATAAAAGCAGGGTAGCAAACATCATAGTGTTCCAAATACTGTTCTGGGTGCATTTAGAAGTGTAGCCATGTTGACAGAGCCCTGTACATTAACATCCACTCACCCTGTTTACATACACGTAGCCTTTTGGAATGACGTGGGTGTGGAAGAAGGTGGATTTACCAGCTGTGCAGAAAGGAAGGAGGACAAATGATCAGACTGGTGTTTGTGGGAGGAGACATAAGAAAAGGTGATACACCGTCCTGTTTCTCTTACACGCAGGGAAACCCACGGCAACAATGACTTCTGTCTTGCTGGAGGTGAGAGAGGCAGATGGTGGGTCATACAGCCTCGCAGTGGAGTCAATCTTCCTCTACAAGTTCAGATTAAAACATTTTTAACAAAAATACAGACATAGAACATAAATGCAAAAAACAGTTAGGCAAATATGTTCACTGTACTCACAGGGTCAAAACTTGGCAGGTTGTAGGGGGCGCTCTTCCAGCCCAGGAAGAACTCCTCTGGGGTATGGAACTGTAGCCCAATGTTCAGAGCAAACTACAAAAACAAGAAGGAAGATGGTAACTAGTATGTAATAATCACATTTAAGAAGATGTATGCACTGTTTCCTCATTAAAGGAATATTTCACCTGCAAAATGATCATTTGCATTTCCAAGCTCACATCAATAATGTCACTCAGTCTGCTTGTTTCCATCTACACACTATTAATCGCCTCTGCCCACTGCTGAGTACCACCATTCATGTTCACACCCTGGTTACATCCCGTATTGATGACTGTAACTCTTTTCTGGTCTTCCCCTCAAGTCTATCCACAAACTTCAGCTGGTCCAGAACTCTGCTGCTCGCATCATCACCAGAACCCCCTCCATCAATCACATCACTCCTGTCCTTCAGCAGCTTCACTAGCTCCCTGTTAAACACCACACTCACTTTAAGATCTTACTCCTCACCTTTAAGGCCATCCACAACCTCGCTCCTCTACCTCTCCCAACTCTTGCACATCCACACCCCCACCCACACTCTCAGGTCTTCCTCTTCCATCAACCTCGCTGTCCTGCCAGCTCGCCTGACCACCATGGGGTCTAGAGTCTTCAGCCGCTCTGCCCCCACCTCTGGAGCTCCCTCCCACCGGACATTCGTAACTTCAACTCTGTCTCCACTTTCAAATCCCGTCTCAAAACTCTTCTTTCATATCTAATGTAACACAAGATGAGTAACTGATACACAAATGGGCATGTAGGTTGTGAAGTATTCCTCTAAGGTATTATAAGAAACAATGACGTCTTATGTACATGAACTTTGTAATGACATTTAAGAAAGCACATAAAACAAGTCAAGGCAGGTGGAGGAGGAGGAGGAATGGCACAAATCAATTAAATTAAATGTCAGGTCTTACCAGTCTGTCGCTGCAGGAGAAATCCTTCTTCTTCCTCCCTGGAGCCCAGTTCTCTGGTCTACCTGCAGCATCTGTTCACAAGGTAAAGTCACATCAATGGCTGTCGGCGCATGTGTGTGTGTGTGTGTGTGTGTGTGTGTGTGTGTGCTCTTATAGTTCTGTCTCTCAGGGGATCAAATGCTCTAAAAGCAATAGTAAGACCAGACTATTCTCCAAATTTTGTTATTTCTGTTGAAGAGGTTACACTAGATAATTTCTTCTTGGAGTTAGGTTTAGATCTGCACATTCTCTTGGGTTTATACTTCTAAGACTTCAGGTAATTAGTTTTGGGGTTTACTGAAAAAGCACTGGGCTAAACATTTGGTTGAAGAAGTTGAAGATGACTACATGCATATGTGTGCAGCTCTGTGACACCATCAGATAAGTGAGAACACAGCCACCTGTAGGTATGAGATCTTTATCACTCTGTTGACACCACTTCACATTCAGCCTCACTCACCTCCGACATAGAGAGACTGTGTTTTGTCTACAGTCACGCCATCATTTGCCTGAGCAAGAAAAACACATGCAAAGACACACAGAGTTAAAACTGGAATAGACTGTTGATTGTCAAACATGCAAATACATGTATAGTATGAGGAGAGACAAAATGGTGGCTCTTATGACTCATCCTAATTAGTGCAGAGTAATTCAGAGTATGTGCAAATACTGTGAGTGAGGTGTGGTTCTTAAATAAATGGATGTGTGATCATGTGTCTCTGCTGATAATTACCTTCTCACACAAGTGGTTCCACATTCCCATCACTGGTTTCCTGTAGATACCAGGACCAGATGCTACAAACACCTGAGACGCAGACACAAAGGGCGTACATTAATCAGTTGTTTGTACAATAATTAGGAGAAAGATGAGTGTCATTCCACAAGATGACCAACCTGCACAGGGAGCTTCAGCGTGGTGAGAATATCCTCCACTTTAGACTTGAAGACTTCTGGTCGTAGTTTGCCTTTAGCGATCCCCATCTGGTTGGTGAAAAACACCACCTGCAGGAGGAGAGGAAAGATTAGGAAGTCATTCATTCATTTTCTGTAACCACTTATCCTGCTAGGGGTCGCACGAGGAGCTGGAGCCTATCCCAGCTGACACTGGGCAAGAGGCAGACTATCACAGGGCTGACACATAGAGACAGACAACCATTCACACTCACATTCACATCTATGGACAATTTAGAGTCACCAATTAACCTGCAAGTCTTTGGACTGTGGGAGGAAGCTGGAGTACCTGGAGGAAACCCACGCTGACACTGGGAGAACATGCACACTCTGAACAAAAGGGCTCCCCGACCCTGGCGTTCAAACCAGGAACTCTCTTACTGTGAGGCGACAATGCTAACCACTGCACCACAGTGCCACCAGTTCCAATAAATATCGTTACTGTCATGCTCCTCCTCACCTTGTATCCTTTCTTGAGCAAGCTGGCCAGCTTAGGTTGAATCTCAGGATACAGAATCCTGTTAATTGAACAAACACAAAGAGAAGCATATTACACAAAAAAAATCATACTACGAAATAACTAAAAGGTAAAGTTCACGAGTGCAGACGTACTTCCAGTCGTCTGGCCCAGTGGGAAAGACTTTGCCAGACTTGGTGGTGATGATGCAGCCATCTATGTCAAACCCTGCAATCTGGAGAACAACAAGAGGAGAAGTTCAGACATTTAAACACTTGCTGCATGGTCTCACCAAAAATCATGTAAGGTGGTAGAAGTAAACCCCCGTACAGCACTTTTGTGTTTATATAATAAAAACTACTACGTTAACATGAGTGAAAAAACACTTGTCAGACAACCTTTCTTCTGATGAAGCACTTCTCACTGCTGTTTAGCAGCCGGTTTTATTTCATCACTTCCTGTAACCAACCACACTCAAAAACATACGCGTCGGTAGCACGTTTATGAACAATAATGTTGGTATAGCATGGCAATAACAATCATTTACCACCTCGGTTACATGGCGGCTGATCTTGTCCTCTGCTCAGAGAGTAAGGAGCTCCCGAATCTCATGGTTTTCCTAATTTGCTGACATTTACAGTTTGTGTTGTTCTTGTTTGAGCTAGCCACTAACTGCTAACAGCTACTTTTAAATCTCCTGCAGTGGGGCCCACACATAACACTTCAAAACGTTACACCCGTCCAGCTGGATGTCCTGTTTATACAGTCACTATTTCAACACTGTTACTACCTCGTGTAGGAAATTAAAGGTGAGACCACTCTGTCCCTCCATTCCGTGATTGTACCTTATATACAAAATGACAAGGTGGCATAACAGCGCAATATTCAGATACACCCCTCGCTCCTCCACAGCTCAACCCTTTCATCCAAATATGGTCACTTCTGGCTCCAAAAGTCTATAAAGCAATGGGTGATGTCACGTGTAGTTACACCCATTATTTTATACAGTCTATTGTGAATTTTCAAAAAATAGTCATAAAAAAATCTAGTTTTTGTATTTAAATGTCTTGTTTTCTCCGACCAACAGTCGAGTTTCTAAAGACATTCAGTTTGTGATGATATAAAACAGAGAAAAGCAGAAAATCTTTACGTCATTTTTACCTGATAAATGACTCATCGAAAATGTGATGAAACATCTGACTCTCAGTCAGAGGTCAGGGCTGCTTATTTAGTACATAAAATACACACGACTGTGCCTTTAAATATTTAGCAATTAAACATATGCTATTATGAGGCCTAAATTTAATTTGAAACTTCTAAGTTGCAAAATCAAGTTGCCTGTCAGATTACTGTGTTATGACCTCAGACACAGAAACAATAATGAAAGAATAAATAAAGCTGTTGTGTTTAAACAGTTCCCACCTTTTCACTCCCTCTGACACCAGCGGCAGTGTAAAGCATCAGGTTGCCGATCTGCTGCCAGCTGCTCTTAAGACAGCCCTTTGAGGAGGATGAAGATGATGAAGGCTGGGCGCTGTTACTTTTCCCTGTCATGGACTTCTCTGCCAACTCCTGCAGCTGCTTGAGCTTTTCCTCCGCCATTCTCTCCTCCTCTTCGTCCTCATCCTCTTCCTTTGTTCGTCTATCTGAAGTCCCCTCATCTCTTCTTCGGCGCTTCACGTCAGAGTTTCCCCTCTCTGGACTCAGCCGTCTTTTAGATGCCTAAATAGAAAAATACGTATTCTTATTACTCTAATTTTCAGTTGTTTGATTTCAACTTCTCTTGCTAAATACTATCTTTGTTGCAATATTACAGGAGCAAGCAAATAAGACACGAGAAATAATACACTAAACAGGTTTCAACACAATGACTGAACGATTGTGGTACCTTCATGGGAGAGACAGGAAAGAAATCCTTTATACTGCGCTTGGGATTTGGACTTGACTGTGCCTCCTTCTCTCTCCCGTTTCTTCCTCCCTTTGTCTTATCTGTGGCTTTAAGTCCTTTCTGTGCAGCACCGGAGGGTGTTCCGTTTGAGCTCAGGGAGAAGTGCAGTTTAAACGGGTGGCTCTGGTTGACCAGGAAAAGGGTGCCTCCGTGGGTGAGTCTGCCAGACTGGCTCCTGCCCAGCTTCTCACCGTCCAGGAAACTGGGGTTGGGACCCAGCTGTGCAGGGAAATAAGAAATGTATGAACATTGGACTCCAGCCTTTATACAGATACAATGAGTTTATAGGATGTTACATAACCAGAGTGTGTTGAGGCAGTAAAGAGAAAGGTGTGCCGTTATTGGGTTTTTAGCCATAGTGACACAGTGTGTTTGTCGGGTGTGTCTGCCCAGGGTGTTTTTCTAGCTGCACAAGGAAATTAATTGAATCATGAACTGTCACACTGGGCTGGGTGTGGGTAGGTATTTGTTTTCATACCTGGGTAACAACCACATCCTGGTCTGCAAAGCAAGCCACCACCTTCACTGCAAGAAGTACAAAGATTATAACCATCATGTATACTCACAGACACATGCACACACACATACTCATGTTAACCCATAGTGAAAATGACTGCAGCCCTGTACATCAAAAAATACACACAACTCATCAGTGATCACTCAAAGTTGATGATGGTCCACCAGGACGGTGCCTGTTTTGGGTTTTCAGATGGTTGAAGAGGCCAATTCTGGAGCCATTTAAATGAACAGTATTTTCAGTGTGTATAGAGGCAGCATATGTCTCATCTGACTGGGTGAATTAAGGGTTTATTTCACCGAAACCAGAGCTGGTGATTATTGGAACTGAGAAAAGATGAACCAAGACAGCTTTTGTGAGTTTCATTTATTTTTTAATGGACTTCAATTAAGTGTGTCACGATTATAAAACTGCTGTCTATTTAAATGGAGTCTGGTGGCTTTGGCGATGGTGGTTTTGAGGCTGTTTCTGGTTAAACAACAGTCTATCTCTGTAGGGATCCTTTAGGGATCAATAGTGGACGGTCAGTCTGCTCAGGACTGAGTTGTGGCTGGTTTTATGTAACCACTGTTCATACCGTGGAAAGTTTTATTAGTAGACTGTAACTATGAAATGAAAGGATGTTTTGCTGCCTCTCACAGCAGCTGGAGTCTGAGAAAAAATAATTTAATTCACTGGGCAAACTGCCGGCAACTTTTAAGGTGGAATGTTAACTTGTAATGTTACTCAATGCATCAGTTGATGAAGTAAATCCATCAGCACACCTTAAATTTTACTGTGAAAACTTTAACAATCACTTTAGTTTTTATATGACATAAACATTTAATAACGAGTGGATCTTTAAGCGTTTACATATATTAATTTCGACTGGGTTATGTTAACTACGTATATTCTAATCCCTACTTGGACTCTGGCAACATTAAACCCCTGAGCTTGCCTGAGAAGGACTGAATGCACAAACCTACTATTTTTAAATATCCCATGGAGAGAGACTCTCACTGCAGCCTATTTTATTTTGTTCTGAAAATGTCGGTATGCAGCCTCGTTCTATGGACGATAAATGAGGTGCAAACTTCCCTCTGTGTCACTGGTGAAGAACCAAGAAACACACTAACTAGGTTTCCATCCAAATGCATCACAAATTTTAAGCAAATTTTGTGAAAATGCGCAAAAGAAAATGCGAATTTATGCATGTTTCCATTCATTATTGTTTTGCAAGTATTGGGAGTCAACAGGTCGAGCAGAAGGTGGCGCTTCTCATGAAAAATAAAAATGCAAAAGAACACCCGTAGAAGAAGAGGTCTCATGTCCACAACTGATGTAAACAATCACCGGCACATCCATGACTACGACGAGATGGAGAGATTCCTTGGGAACTTCTTGGCTATTGCGAGAGCTCTCATCACACTCATATCAGTGCTGTCTGCGTAGCCTACATAACGCCGTGATGTCTGTGTTGGTACACCAGGCAGCGCACATGATGCAGCGGTATTCAACACGTCCAGTCTATTCAGGTAAGTTGTGAAATAGCCTACACTCACCTGACACTGGAGTAATTACCTCTCTCTAAGTTCACAGAGGTGTGTGTGAAGTAGAAGTAGGATCCGGTAGCCTATGTCATCATTTATTTGCTAAATCTGTTTCCATTGCCAAAAGTCGCATTTTCCTAATATTGATATGCTGACTTTTCCACCCCCTCCAAACGTAAAAACTTTTTTGCGATATTTCGGCCTTTTTTCGAATTTCTGGCATTTCTATTCAAGTTTTTTTTTCACAATCTTTGAAAATGCGAACAAAAATAGGTGGATGGAAACCCGACTACTGAGTGACAACAACTCTGCCCACACTTGTGGGTACTGTTTGCAGTGGAAACACTAAGTGGTACGTCTAGGTACCGTTTCTGAAGGGTTACTTTTGGTTCCAAAGGTACCGTACCTGACGTGTTTGGTAGAAACGGGGCTTTAGAGTAACAATCTGAGCCTGTCAGTGGCAAAAACACTTTAAGCAGATGTAAACTGAGTATGCACAATTGCCCCATGTCCCTGTGTGGAAACATTGCAGCTGTAGCGGTCTCACTAAATACTGGAGCATTTCCAAAAACTGATGTAGCCGTTAGTCTCTTGGACACAAAAACTTGAGACAATGGGGGCCAGGTTGAAAAATACCAAAGTTGCCCTTTAAGAACTGCTGATTTACAATGTTGCTCCTTAGATAAGTTAATTAATCTTTTAAAAAGAAGCTGACTTATTTCTGATGAGACAACTAAAGACTTTTCTGTGCAGCAAATGTTTCCTCTGGGAAACCACGTAGAGCACAGGTCAGATATCAGCGTAACTACAGGGGTCTCTTTGTAAACTGACCATAAATAGCTCATGTGTGCAGTGTCATGAGAAGCACCAGTGTGTGTATGTGGACTTTCTCCTCACCCTGGTGTCTGGAGCATTTCTTATCGGTGACCCCGGTGTCCGGACCCCGGCCCAGAATCACAGCTCGTCCGTCCTGCAGAGGGACCCGAGCTCCAGAGGGGCTAACCAGCGTGCAAGACATCCGAGCGAGCGACCACCACAGCGGGGCTGCTTCACTGTGAGCTTATGGTATCTGTGTGAACGACTCGATTCATAAAATAATAAACCGAAAAACAAAAATAAAACACACGGAGGAGGCTAAGCAAATATTAAAAATGAAATGTTATGATTTTTGCCTCAACTTTGTGTCTGAGTTGGTTGTTGTAGCGTAGTAACAACAAACCGGAAGCTGGCTTGTTTTCCAGCGCACCCGCAGTCCATCAGAAAAATACGGTCGATTAGAAACGTGATCATATTAAACGTTCCGCTTATTATATGTACTTTTCCGGGATTTCACACCATGTAGCCGACTCCTATAATTCCTGATTTGTTTACTGAATGAAGGACACGTCCACAGGGTAAAGTAGACCTTTAAAGTTACCTTTGTTTTCTGTAATAGCAGAAATGTTATTCATTGTACAGTTTAAGTTTCAGTTTGGAGTGTTGCGCGGTACAGCACCTGAGTGACTCACTTATCTACTTCTCCACCCAGTCCGTCAGACAGGAGTCAGAAAGAAAAGTCGTATCATACCAGGCTCGTACAAAATCTGCGCCCGCAGAACTCCGCAGATTTTAGAAATATAGATGCTATTTGTAAAACTCAGAATGTCCAAGTTGTGTTCAGGTCCTTTAAAGCCATAAAGTGTGTTAAATGTTCTTGATATAATGCTTTTTAAATGGTCTTAATTCAGATTTGATGGGTCTTAAATCTTTTCGGAAAAAGTTTCCAGCCTGACAGACCTCATGACTGTTTACAATCATTGGACAGACTGAAGAATTGTTATTATAGCATGCGATTTTGTTTTCTTTTTGCATGAAACACATTGAACTTGAACTCATCTATCTATCTATCTATCTATCTATCTATCTATCTATCTATCTAGCAGGTTTGGTCTTAAATTTTACGCAAGGTGGAATTAACAAGGTCTTAAAAAGTCTTTAACTTGGTTATATCTGTAGACACCCTGATGTTTCCTCCACTTCCCTG